>NC_088883.1:5828625-6049232 GCF_032884065.1 Artemia franciscana
CCATAACTGTAGGAGCTGATGGAGAGCAAGTTCTTAAAATGATGCCAAACAATGCACGAATTGGACTTTGTTGGTCATTCTCCAATAAATTCAGAGCTTGGCATGCACTACGGTAAGTGTCATGTATAGTACCGTTTACAGTTCTCAAATACTCAAAGGATGTCGGACCGGGTACATTCACCAAAAGCAGGCGTAGAAAGAAGCATTCATGTTGATTGGGGTGAACGGTGTAGAGTCTTCCTATCGTGGTATCTTTGAAGATGGTAGGTTGGCCGTCGACTGACTTACCCTGTTTTCGAGGTTCAAATACTTTATTTTTAGTATTCCACGTGTAATACGAAGGCACTTCAGTATACAGCAGTTTTTTTGCAAAAGAATCATTTTTGCAAAGCGAAAAGAAACCGGTTAACTTTGTATCCGTGGATTCAGGGCTCTTTGTTGCACGTTGGTTCCCGAGAAATAAACACGTTGACCATTCTGTAAATGTACCGCTAAATGAACAACAACTGGACTACGTTCATGTATCGGAAATGAAAGAATTCGCCAAACAGCTTCATTACTGCTTATGTATCTTCCAGCCTGATATTGTACGATTTCGTCGAAATCTTTGATTTCGGGCTGCAAGCCAAAAACTGCCATGTCACTGCCTTTGTTGACGTATTTACATATGTATTTGATTGCCTTTACGGAGTTACAGTATTCAACGTTTATGTGTGCATTAAATGTTTTTGATAATAATGGGGAATATGGAACAACCCACTGGTTATCTACTTCGATGGTGGTACCGTTACGCTTCTTTATTATTGCTGTTTTACCGCCATCTTCAGTAGATCTTCTTCTATATTGTGGGTAACCATCATTGCCAGTAATTGTGTTGGATACTAAAAGTCGAGGATATTGCTTTGTGCACCTTCCTTTGGCCATGCATGGTGAATTTCGTTCAGTGCACCGCAAGGTCCATGTATCATATTTTTTACAATAATATCATGTAACGCCTTATCGACATTTTCATCAGGTATTTCAGCGGAAATCGCATCATCAATTTCGTTCGAAGTAATTTTTTTATGTAGCCAGATTAGTATATGTGCGTGTGGCAAACCTCGTTTTTGCCATTCCACTGAGTACATTCAGCATCGCACTGACCCAAACACTTCAAAATTTACTATGTAGTTTATCAGTGATTTCAACTTTTGCCGGAAGACACGGGCCGTAATGTCATGTCTATGAACCGCCGATTGTCCTTGAAGTAAAAGCTGCAGTATCTCGTCCCAAGATTGATTACATGTAAATGTAATAAAATAAATCTGGACGACCATAGAGACGAACATACGCAATAGCATCTTGTGCATATTCATGCATATGATGGGGACTGCCAGCATATGACGAAGGCAAAATTGTTAATCTTCCAACGTTTGTGGTATTACCGTCATTTATAACTGCATCTCGCAAATGAATGTATTGTTCAGAGCGGAGCTTGGTCTGATTCAGGCGGATATATAGAAAACGTTCTGATTCAATTTTAGCATACATATCAACGACGAATTGGTGAAACAATTGACGGCATTTTAAAATATAATTTTCTCCATCCTGCCGAATCATTAGTCTATAGGAATAATATTGCATGCACTGCATTTCTTATTCATTTCTTTGTTAGTGGCTGGATTCATCAATTTAATATTAAAGTGATAGCCGTCGGCTCTATCCCAAAAAATTATAGGATATTGTAGGGCATCGTAGCATCGATGAGTTTCAGCAATTCTTAACAACTGAGCGTTTCGCTTATGAAGAATAATATCTCGAGGTAAAAACTGATCACCGACCATAACGATTGCCACTTCGTCGATAGTTGGAGCATTGTATTTACGCACATGTTGGCCAGGAGGCGTTTTGTCAGCGGAAATAACAATTTTATGCGTATCAGTAGGCATCAAATCGATGCCTGTTTTGAACAGACGCACTAAATTATTATTTTCGTGGAAAAGATGTTGCAATTGGGAAACGATTGTCCTTTCAACGTTGGGAGAAATTTCGCAACGTGCATTCAATTCAGAATTTCTATCACTGACGAAGTACAATTGTAAAAATTTATGATTCTCGCCTGAGAATGGTAGAAGGGACCCTGCTCTATGATAAATTTGCCCTTTTACTTTGAAAGTAGACATAAATTGATCTTGATTTTCGATTTGGGCTCCAAACGACGTCTTTTGGAAACATGAGTTATATTTTCTGATTTGTGACAAAAAACGCTTAGATTCTGACGTAGTTCCAGTAAGGAAAGTCTTCAATGGCTCTGGTGGTGCAGCCAATAGAGGAAGTTTAACTTTTCCTGAGGTGCAACACATTCCCATTGTTTCACCATTGAATTTCAAGGCCTTGCAATAGGGACAAATTTTAGACATAGTCCCGATTTGAACTCATCTACTCAAGCTATAATCATCGACTGGGCTGTACCTGAATGCCAGGCGATAACTTTCAGATTGCTCTGATTTCTCGGCACGCTTTCTTTTCTTACTTTCTCTATCAGCAGCAAGCCTGATTTCTTGCTGTTCTTGTGATTCCTCGGCACGCCTTCCTTTTTCACTTTCTCTTTTAGCAGCAAGTCTGGTTTCATGTTGCTCTGGTAGTTCCTCGGCATGTCTTCTTTTTTCACTTTCTCTTTTAGCAGCAAGTCTGGTTTCATGTTGCTCTGGTAGTTCCTCGTCACGCCTTCTTTTTTCACTTTCTCTTTTAGCAGCAAGTCTGGTTTCGCGTTGCTCTGGTAGTTCCTCGGCAAGCTTTCTGTTCTTTCTTTCTCTATCAGCCTCAAGCCTGTTTCCTTGCTGTTCTTTTGATTCCTCGGCACGCTTTCTTTTCTTACTTTCTCTATCAGCCTCAAGCCTGTTTCCTTGCTGTTCTTTTGATTCCTCGGCACGCTTTCTTTTCTTACTTTCTCTATCAGCAGCAAGTTTTTTGGCATAGACTCTTTGAGCATCTTCCTCGGCTGTTGCCATTGTAAGTTCATCAGTTATTTTACAGTTAAACATTCATAGATTTCTACGTGAACGCATGTCTTAAATATCTTTAATGACGTCACCGTCATAACAAAAATGACGACAAATAACTTCATGACGTCAGTCAACACACAAACATGACGTCAGACCCACACATCCACAGACAACTTATTTTTATATATAGATATATATACTACGTAAAACTTGCGAATATACAACATTCTTCGCTGTCCCATTGTCTGTACATATAAATAGATTGTCAGGTTTACCGACTCTTGATCATACAACATATAATTGTCCATGGGAAAAACAATCCGTATTCGGATCTATACCTCATTATTCTAATGATTGCCCTTAAGCTTTATTGATGGTGATTGCTAATCAAACATTCCCTGTGTCCCCATCGTCATTTATATATCCCCCCTGTGCCCCCCGGCGTCCCCGTTGTAGTTGTGTCCCCTGTGTCCCAGTCGTCATTTATAGTCGACAAACATGACGTCAGTCGACATACACGTCCCAGTCGTGATTTGTGTCCCGGTGTCCCAGTCTGTAATTTCTCTTTGAGTTTCCCGGTCGTCATTTATATTCCCTGTGTCACCTTTTTTTTTTTTTTAGTTTTTTTTTTTTTTCTTTTTCTCCTATTTTTCAGTTTTTTCCTTTTTTCTTTTTTTCTTTTTCAGTTTTTAGTTATTTTATTAGTTTTTAGTTTTTTTTTCTTTTAGTTTTTTTTTGTAGTTTTTACCTTTTTTTAGTTTTTTTTTCTTTTTTAGTTTTTAATTTTTTACATTTTTTAAAGTTTATTTTAGTTTTTAGCTTTTTTAGTTTTTTTTGTAGTTTCTACCTTTTTTAGTTTTTCTTCTTCTTTTGTATTAATGCTAAAGCCAAGGTTCGAACCTGGAACCTCTCGGACCTAGGACCTGGAACATAACGCTTTACCAACTCAGCTACTTCGGCTTGAATACATTTATCTTTTCTAGTTTTTTTTTTATTTTTATTTTTTTTAGTTTTCTTTTTCTCCTTTATTTTTCAGTTTTTTTCCTTTTTTAGTTCTTTTTCTTTTTCAGTTTTTAGTTTTTTTTTAGTTTTTTTATTAGTTTTTAGTTGTTTTTTTTCTTTTAGCTTTTTTTGTAGATTTTAACTTTTTTTAGTTTTTTTTTAGTTTTTTTTTAGTTTTTAGTTTTTTACTTTTTTGTAGTTTTTTTGTAGTTTTTACCTTTTTTAGGTTTTTTCTTCTTTTGTATTAATGCTAAAGCCAAGGTTCGAGTCTGGAACCTCTTGGACCTAGAACCTGGAACATAACGCTCTGCCAACTCAGCTACTTCGGTTTGAATACATTCGTTTTTGAATTGGTATATGATGAAATAATTCAGACGTCATATGCGGACAGACAGACAAACACACAAACAAACAACTTATATATATATATATATATATATATATATATATATATATATATATATATATATATATATATATATATATATATATATATATATATATATATATATATGCACATAAAACTAACTTGGAAGTAATAAATGAATTGATTTCCGTAGGAAAGGAGAGGGCCATTGTAAAAAAAAAGAAGCTAGATAATTTGATTAGGAAGTGCCCAGAAATCCAAGGGAGTTTGAAGTGTCAGTGGATTGGGCTCAAATTGGCGCCTGCCTTTGACTCCAAACAAACCAAAGCCTATCTGTTTTTAATAAAAAATGAGTGGTAATCGAACTTATGTGTCCTAAACTAAATACTATTATAAAAAAATAAATAATTCAATTACATTAAGAGAATTTTTACCTATTTGTATTCAGAATAGCTTCTGGTTTAACTGCCCCCCCCCCCCTCCAATGCCGGACATGTAGTCAATTCACCCAAATATAGGGGGGGGGGATAAAGTGTGCTCCCCACAGTATATATATATATATATATATATATATACATTTTGCTACGCGGGAGATTGCAGAGTGATTCCAGCTTTCTTCAAGTGCCTCCTACTTCATTAGATAATTGCCATGTCTCAATTTAAATTACAAAATTAATTGATTTTGTAGGAGGTTAAGAACTGTTAAATTTGACCTATATTTTATCTCCCCGCCAAAATATGAGGATTATTTCTCACTGTTCAGTCAATAATTAACCTTAATTGCTAATTAAAATTAATTAATTAAATAATTAATTAGCTGATTAATTAAAGTTAAAAAACCGGTAAAAATGCCCAGTGTGTTTTGGGCCTTATGATTGAAATTGGTTGTGAAAATTATGTTTGAAAACAGTGTTGAACCGGAATATACATGAAGCTTTTTTAAAAGTTGAATGAGGAGTTGATAATGATGCTGCTCTAAGGTCTCCCGTCGCAGGAGGGTTCTTAGCGCACAATTAAAAAATAAATATTACAAATAACTACGTCGTCCATTTTTTACTGATTTGTGTTACTATTCCTCTTTCAGGAGGCAAATGTATGTGTCTATACCCCCTCCTCTTACTGACACCCAGGCTAAAAACCACCCTTTGGGAGCACCAATAATAAACAAAACAGTTTTAGCCACTAAACACGTGATGGCAACAAACTATTAGTCATTTTTGTTTTTCATATCAGTTTGAACGCCTGGAAAATAGACTTGATGGATTTAGCTTTTGACCGACTCATTTGCTCAACATTACTTGCACGTAATTTATAATAAAATTGTACAGTTTATTTTTTTGTATTTTTTTTTTTTTTTGCATTTTAGATGAATTTTGTATTTTAGGTTTGATGTATAGTTACGGCAGTGTTGGCGCACCAGCGTATCCAGTAATGACAAAAGAGGATGAAGGCAAAACCGCCTTTACAAATGCTGCCCCTTCTGGGCGTGATAAGATGTCACCGTATTCAACGGCATCTGCAGGGACGCACGAAATGGCCAGGTCTGGCCACCCTGGTCTACTTTCTGGTGGCCTGCCAGTACATACTCAACAAGTTCTGATCTTTCACTCCTATTTTTTTTTACGCGCAATTTTTTTTTTAGTTTTTATACGCGTCATTTTTTTTATTGAAATTCTTACAATAAAAAAAATGACGTAAAAAAATCTAGGCTGAAAATTCACTTTTTGGGTTTCTCACAAAATAAAAAAATGAAAATATTGATGTTAGAAATACATATATCTGGGTTCTTTTCTCTATATTCCACTCCCCGTCCCCTGCTCTCCCTCCTTCTATCTCGGTCTCCCGCTCTTTCTCTTCTTCCTTCTCCCCCTTTCGTCATCTCCCTCCTCTCCCTCTCTTCTTTTCTCCATCTCTCTCTCCTTCCTTCTCCCTCCCCCTCTCTCTTCCCCTCTTTATCTCTCTCTCTCTCTCTCTCTCTCTCTCTCTCTCTCTCTCTCTCTCTCTCTCTCTCTCTCTCTCTATCTCTCTCTCTCTCTCTCTCTCTCTCTCTCCATCTCTTTTGTTCTTGCTCCAGGACTAATACAGAAAAGTTTAAAATAGTTTTCCTTCATTAAAAAACATTAAATCAAAAATAGTTAACTGACATGCTTTCTCGGATGTTTTTTTTTTTTTTTACTATTTATTCTCGGATGTTTTTTTTTTGTTTTTTTTTACTATTCATTCTCGGATTATTTTTTTTTTTACTATTTATTCTCGGATGTGTTTATTTTGACTATTTGCTCTCGGATGCTTTTTTTTTACTATGTATTCTCGGATATTTTTTTTTACTATTTATTCTCGGATGTTTTTTTTTACTATTTATTCTTGGATATTTTTTTACCATTTATTCTCGGACTTTTTTTTTACTTTTTATTCTCGGATGTTTGTTGTTTTTTTTTTTTTACTATTACCTTCGGATATATTTTTTTTACTTTTTATTTTTGGCTGTTTTTACTATCTATTTTCAGAGGTTTTTTAACATTTATTTTCGGACGTTTTTTTTACTCTTTATTCTTGGATATTTTTTTTACTATTCATTTTCGGATGTTTCCTTTTTTTTACTATTTATTTTCGGATGTTTTTCTTTACTATTAATTATCGGTTGTTATTATACAGTTTATTTTCTGATGATTTTTTAATTTTTATTTCCAAATTTTTTTTTTTTACTATTTATTCTCGGATGGTTTTTTTACTATTTATTTTCTTACTCAAAAGTCGAGTCATCTTTTATTCGTTGTTACTTTTTTCGTTTGAAGAATCTTATTTTAAGCTGATTTATAATATCATAATGCTCGTAATTATTCCACTGACTAGAGGATTATAATCAGATTACAGGACAGGGTAGTAATGCAAAAATCTGTTTAAGCTGAATTATAAACATGATTATAACATCACAATTATGGCTATTATTCAGCTGATTAGATGATTATAACCAGATCTCAGGGCAGGATGGTAATGCAAAAACCTGTTTAAGATAAATTATAAGTATGATGATATCACAATTCTGGTTATTACTCAGCCGATTAGATGATTATAATCAGATTACAGAGTAGGATGTCAATGCAATAACCAGTTTAAGGTAAATTTATCATGATGATAGTATCACAATTCTGGTTATTATTCAGCCGACTAGGGGATTATAATCACACTGCAGGGCAGGGATTTATATAAAAACCTGTTCAAGCTGAATTATAAGCTTGATGTATAGTATCACAGTTCTGGTTATTATTCAGCCGGTTTGGGGATTATAATGACACTGCAGGGCAGGGATTTATATAAAAAACCTGTTCAAGCTGAATTATAAGCTTGATGTATAGTATCACAGTTCTGGTCATTATTCAGCCGGTTTGGGGATTATAATCACACTGCAGGGCAGGGATTTATATAAAAACCTGTTCAAGCTGAATTATAAGCTTGATGTATAGTATCACAGTTCTGGTTATTATTCAGCCGGTTTGGGGATTATAATCACACTGCAGGGCAGGGATTTATATAAAAACCTGTTCCAGCTGAATTATAAGCTTGATGTATAGTATTACAGTTCTGGTCATTATTCAGCCGGTTTGGGGATTATAATCACACTGCAGGGATTTATATAAAAACCTGTTCAAGCTGAATTATAAGCTTGATGTATAGTATCACAGTTCTGGTTATTATTCAGCCGGTTTGGGGATTATAATCACACTGCAGGGCAGGGATTTATATAAAAACCTGTTCAAGCTGAATTATAAGCTTGATGTATAGTATCACAGTTCTGGTTATTATTCAGCCGGTTTGGGGATTATAATCACACTACAGGGCAGGGATTTATATAAAAACCTGTTCAAGCTGAATTATAAGCTGGATATATAGTATCACAGTTCTGGTTATTATTCAGCCGGTTTGGGGATTATAATCACACTGCAGGGCAGGGATTTATATAAAAACCTGTTCAAGCTGAATTATAAGCTTGATATATAGTATCACAGTTCTGGTTATTATTCAGCCGGTTTGAAGATTATAATCACACTGCAGGGCAGGGATTTATATAAAAACCTGTTCAAGCTTAATTATAAGCTTGATGTATAGTATCACAGTTCTGGTTTTTATTCAGCCGGTTTGGGGATTATAATCACACTGCAGGGCAGGGATTTATATAAAAACCTGTTCAAGCTGAATTATAAGCTTGATGTATAGTATCACAGTTCTGGTTATTATTCAGCCGGTTTGGGGATTATAATCACACTGCAGGGCAGGGATTTATATAAAAACCTGTTCAAGCTTAATTATAAGCTTGATGTATAGTATCACAGTTCTGGTCATTATTCAGCCGGTTTGGGGATTATAATCACACTGCAGGGCAGGGATTTATATAAAAACCTGTTCAAGCTGAATTATAAGCTTGATGTATAGTATCACAGTTCTGGTTATTATTCAGCCGGTTTGGGGATTATAATCACACTACAGGGCAGGGATTTATATAAAAACCTGTTCAAGCTGAATTATAAGCTTGATATATAGTATCACAGTTCTGGTTATTATTCAGCCGGTTTGGGGATTTAATCACACTGCAGGGCAGGGATTTATATAAAAACCTGTTCAAGCTTAATTATAAGCTTGATGTATAGTATCACAGTTCTGGTTATTATTCAGCCGGTTTGGGGATTATAATCACACTGCAGGGCAGGGATTTATATAAAAACCTGTTCAAGCTGAATTATAAGCTTGATGTATAGTATCACAGTTCTGGTTATTATTCAGCCGGTTTGGGGATTATAATCACACTGCAGGGCAGGGATTTATATAAAAACCTGTTCAAGCTTAATTATAAGCTTGATGTATAGTATCACAGTTCTGGTCATTATTCAACCGGTTTGGGGATTATAATCACACTGCAGGGCAGGGATTTATATAAAAACCTGTTCAAGCTGAATTATAAGCTTGATGTATAGTATCACAGTTCTGGTTATTATTCAGCCGGTTTGGGGATTATAATCACACTACAGGGCAGGGATTTATATAAAAACCTGTTCAAGCTGAATTATAAGCTTGATATATAGTATCACAGTTCTGGTTATTATTCAGCCGATTTGGGGATTATAATCACACTGCAGGGCAGGGATTTATATAGAAACCTGTTCAAGCTGAATTATAAGCTTGATGTATGGTAACATAATTTTGGTAATCACTCAGCAGATTGACTGGTTTGGTATATTACAGCTGAAACCAGCAATACATTCTGCCTGTCATATTTCTCCGCTTTGTGTTTTGCACTGCTAAATGATCTGGCTGCTGAATTGTTGATTTGACTTACCGTATTCCCCCCTTTGGGAAAAGGTGTTCCCCCGTTTATGGAAAACGTTTATTGAATCTAAAAAAAATATAGCATGAATAATTCTTTACAAATCGTGTTCCTCTTGCCCTTTATGTGACATATCTATGACATATATATTGCCCTCTATGTTATTGGTTCCTTTTGCCCAATATGTGACTTATCTAAGAATTAAATTCTCATTTTACTGTCTACCTTATTTTTATTATTGACCAATAGATTTCCTAAAGTTTTCCTCTTCATTCTCCTGAAAAGTTGACTTTTTTCTGGATCCGAAACGTGTTCATGAACGCCGCGATTTTTATCATGATGATGCAACAGTAAAATGTCTAAATAATTTCTGACACCACACTGGGCTTTTTTGTTATAGTGTTTGTTTGTGATATTCGTCTTTTCGTATTAACCTGCTAACTTTTACCTTTATTTTATAGTTTTTTTCTATCCTCAACTTAGCGCTTTAGACGGTTAAGGTGAGGTCTGTACTAAGGTATTTGCGCTGTATTCTTCTGTTTAACTGGCTGTGATTATCATCGTTTTCTCTGAACTTTCATTGGGTGTGTCTGGTCTTTGTTCTCTTCGGAAATTGGGAAACTTGTGTTCCAGGCTTATGTGAGACTGAAACTGGCTGAATTTTCTTCAAGGAAACTGGAAAGTTTCAATCTAAAAACCAACATTCGATTTCTTTAATTTTTCTTCCTTGGATAAGAAATTTCTCTGCTGAGGGTGGGAGCTAAGGTTGTATATGATTACAAGAAGAAAAACATATCCAAAGGAGCGCCATTTCTTGGGGATATTCTTGTCCTCTGTTTCTATGTTGTTTTTTTCTTGTTTTTTGTTTTTTTTGTTCTGTTGGAATAGCCAGTCCTCTACTGACAGTTTTAAATTTCAAACCACCAAAAATATTCAAAATTCAAAATATTCACTCCTAGGGGGCTTAATCCCCCTTTTAATGAAAACGGGATGGCAACTTTGATACTGAACCTTCTTTCCAAGCTAGTTGTGAACGTTACTACTTGTAATTCGTTAGTGTCCGTTTTACTTCTAACTCAAGCGATTTAATTATCAAACGCCTCACACCATCAGGTTGATCAATTATAGTTCTTGTAACATCAAAGATAAGGGACTAGATATATAATAATCACTGCCACAGTCATCGTCATACAAGTTTATTAGCAACTGAAGAAAAAAATATTAAGTAAATGAAGAAGCTGGAAATAAACCAAAACAGATTCAAAATAAAACGTAAAATATTTAAAATTCTAATCTTCTAAATTCTACAAGCTTATACGCAATTGATTAAAAAAATAGTAAGTAAATAATGAAACTCAAAATAATATGAACATAGTCAAACTAAAACCTAAATTATTTAAATATCTAGCTTTCTAAAAAACAAACAACAATCAAATTACAAAAAACTTTTAAATAGAAAACGAATATTTAACAACAGCTTATCAGTGAAGGCAATGGGCCTTCGTTGCTAAGCCTTGACTTGACATGGTGAGTCCACCCAGAACGGTAATGACGCTGTTCAACTAATTGCGAATTAAAAACTATGAAGTGATGCTAAAGAATGGGTAACACCTCCCCTTCCCCGGAGATGAAAGTTAATTAGTCTTGGATCCTTATCAGAGATCGTGCTCTTTGTTTTTTACTAAAGGCAAGCAACTGTTTCTCATTATGTAGCTTGCATTTAGTCAATAGAGGCTTAACGGCCTGCCATCAAATTTGCGAATATATTTATTTTTATTTATTTATTTTAATTAAACATGTTAACTCAAATGAAACATGCATTTAGTCAAATTTGTCAATTTAGTCAAACAATTTAGTTAATAAGTCAAAAATTTAGTCAACAATTAGTCAGATTAATCAAATTAATAGCAATTAATCAAATAAATAGTATTAATCAAATTCATATTAATAGTATTAATCAAATTAATCAAAATACTATTAATAGTATTAATCAAATTAATTAATTAATTAATCAATTAATAGCAAAAAAATTAATCAAATTAGTCAACAATTTAGTCAAAATTTGACTAATCAAAATAAGTCAATTTAGTCAAAAACATGCATGTTTAGTCAAATGCATTTAGTCAATGAAACATATTTAGTCAAATTAAAGAGAGCGTGCTCTTTGTTTTTTTTACTAAAGGCAACCAACTGTTTCTCATTATGTAGCTTGCATTTAGTCAGTAGGTTTCATAAAGAGGCTATGAACTTTATGTGTAGTTTAGTAATTGTTCCCCGTATTTTTCATAGCTCAGGTATCGATCGATAAGGAAAAGTTTTCTATTTTGGGGGGAGGGGGTGGGCAAGAGGTGTATTTGTCTCATGTCCACAAATAGTAGTGCTTGTGTTTTATTCCTATCTCTGGGCAAGGTTTTTGTTCAATATCTAATAGCAACTCTACTTTCAGAAACGCTTGTATTCCTGACTGAAAATTTCAATCGAATCAAATGTCAAATCTCTGAAAGCTTCATCTCCTTTGCTCAAGTAGAGTTTAAATACTTTTTTTTTATAATTCAATAATTATTAGATTTGTAATATCTAAAAAGTGATTTTTTACTATACTTTTAAGAAATTTGTTCTTCATCTCTGTTTGTTTTAGGTAAAATCAGGTGGCATCTCGTCCGGACAGCCTGTTAGAAGCATGCATGGAAGTCCTGCTTATCCCCCGCCTACCCACAATACCGTAAGTAAACTAAGTTTCGTAAGTACCGTAATTATATGCACAACATCGTGCATACTATGTAGGTAAAATATAAAAGCCAACCAAGCAGTTCGCAGCTCCTAAAGCCTGAGAAAGCATATTCTTAAGGAGTGTTCGTATGCAAGTCAAATTAGTCAAATTAATTCGTCAAATTAGATTAAATTAGTCAAATTAGAAGTAATTTTACACACAAGAGAATTTTGTGTTAAAAGGATTTCAGTTAGTCAAGATATATAAGAACACGTGCACTTTGTCTGATGGTTGAAAAACACAATGGGTTAACATCACATTACTGTGTTTTAGAGAATTAAGCAAATAATTCAGAAGAGATGATGGGTAAAAACTCTATTCCTTTAGCCTAAGTTTTCGGGACTCGTCGTTCAGATGAATCAGAGGGGAGGGGAAGGTTTTGACCACAAAAATGTTGCTTTCTTTCCTCATCTTCTCTTCTCCCCTTTGCTTTCTCCTCTTTTTTCCAGATTCTCTGTAGATAAAATTGTTTTGATAGAAATACATCATTGGGCAACTGCAGAACATTTTTGACTGGGGAAAGGAGAAGGTTTTGGGGGGTAAAAGTCTGCAAGAAGCAGACGAGAGAAAATAAAGAGGTTTCAAATCAAGCAAGGGATCAAACGCTTAATTTCGTAAATAATGACTCTTACTGTATCCGGAAGTTTCGAAAGCGGCCTCGATGACGAAGTAAAGGCTGACATCAAATAACTGGACAGTTTGACATCCAATAACAGGAAATGTCACTCTATCAGAAAGTTTATATTTTCAGAAAGATGCTTTATCAGAAAGTTTCGAAAGTGGCTTCTGTGACGGAGGAAAGGTTGACATCCAAATAACAGGACAATACGAAGCATAAGACTGAACTAGGTTGTTGGAAAAGAGGGGTTTCCAAATAGGTTACGCTAATCTTAAATGAAAGATTTTCATCAAGCAAGATGCCTAGGCATTGAACATAAACGACATTAAGCTCTATTTAAAGAACTTCTTGATTAAGTCCAGGTAAGCCTTTGAGACTCTTAAAAAAATGAGAAAGCATGACTTTCCAACATTTTAAGCAATGTAATTCAAATCAAACAACTGGATAAATCTTTCAAAAAGGGCTGTCATTTGAACAAAACTCATACTCCGCTCTACTGGCTGTGACAAGAGTACTGTCACCAGCAAAAGCAATAATTGCATTAGGAAAAGACGAGATCTTGTCACAGTTAGCAGTAGATATTGTTTGAAAGGACGACGGCAAATTATTAGCTTCGGATTATTAACCGGATTTACAAGGTCATTAACATAATTTTTAAAGTACATTTGCCCAATAACAGGTCCTTGCGGAACGCCAAACTCTATTTTGGATTTGTTACAAAAAAGTGGATCAACCGAGATGACTCGACCAGATAAATATGAAAGAAACAAGGAATAAGCACTACCTCTTATACCAATATGTAACAATTTCTGAAGGAGAATCGTGTGTGCTAACGAATCGAATGCTTTTTGAACGTTAATAGATAGAACAACAGGTATCAAATCAGAATCAAGAGCTGAGTATGAAGTTCTCAGGATAGGTTTTTCTAATGAAATGTGACTGCTTGTCTAAGATCGTCCTTCTCAGCTATCCATCTAGAGCCAAATGAAAAGGAGTGAAAAGAAGGAACTTAAAGCAAATTGGAAGTTACTGGGTGGTTTGAAGAGGAAGCTTTGAATTGATTGGGATGGAGAAGGAGTGTGCGTAGTTGTTTTGGCCTTAGGCTGCCTGGTTCTGCAGTGAAATGTTGTTAGTAGTAGTAGCAATATTTAAGGTTTTTTTATTTCTTAATGTCATGATCAGCCTATGATTTACTTTTTAGCTTTAAAAATGCACTTACATAAATGATGTGTTAATTTTTAAAGTTTTTGTTTATTTTACATAGCATTTTCTTAAAAGTTATTCCTAAACTATTATTGATTATTTAATAAAATATTTTGTATAAAATAAAACAAAATATAATATTGTATATGTTTGTATGAAAATGTATTTAAAATATAGTATTGAGTATGAAAATGTGTATAAAAATGTTTATATAAATAAAATAAAACCTTTTATTATGTATATTTTCATCAAATATAAAATTTAGCCTTATTTTCTTTTTGCCTAACTTAACTTTTTAATTCACTCTTTTATTTTTAGGTTGGTACTCGAGTGGTCTATTCGTCCCCTAGTCCCATGATACGACCTCCCTCACAGGGACCAAGATTCTAGAAACTACAAGGATTATTTTTCTCTAAAAAACTCAAAGAAAAAAGTGTAAAAGTGGGATGAATCTTCAATTTTATTTTTACAAAATTCAAATTTTTAGCAAAAACCATGAGTTTCTGAATTACCAACTTTTTGTGAATCATTTTAAGAGTTATTCGTACCCTAATTTCATGATACGAACACGTTACAGGTCATGGCTTATGGACTTAGATTATTTTCTACCAACAGAAATGTAGCACTTACTCCTTTGCGTATAAAACTCAAATTGTGTCAAACAATTCGTATTTATGAAATAGTAACTGAATTTCTATTGTTACATCGAACAGGTGAACAGGTTTTCTTGAACAGGTGAAGTGTTTTTTTCTGCAAAGTCTGTGTCATTTCAGTGGTTTTTATCTGTATTCATTATAATTTTTTAATAAATGGCTGAACTTTCACCAATAATAACGAAAAATACTAAAAAGATTTTAGTGTTAACATTTTTGACGTGTCTACATAACCCTTATGCTAAGCAGATAACATTAAGAGGAATCTATTCAGTTTTTATCTAATGTTATTTTCCTACCTTAAACAATGCTCAATATCTTTCTCAGGAATTGGTATTTTTTAGTGAGAAATTCCATGTTTATACTCCTAAACATGGCCAAAAATATTGTACGAAGTATTTTTTTTCCAAAAATACCATTGGTAATTAAATAAAAAATAAGCTGTCACACGCACTCTACACACCCTCTCCTCTTCCTACAAAAGAATTTCTACTGTACTAAAATGCTCACCACAAGTTGAAGTGGAGGGACCTGGTGTGTTGATTGGACAAATACGGTTCACAGGAGAGGTGATATAAGGTCCTCCAGAGCTTTTTCTGGCATGCGCATAGGGCATCGAATTAGTTACCGTTTCAGTTGCTGCTTTTTTTTTTACCGGTATAAAGTGTGCCGTCTAACCTTGCTGCAGGAGGGATCTATCCCAGGGCCCATACTGCCATCTAGAGTGAGCATCAATCCAATGTGCTACCAGGGCACTACTAGGGGGTACTGGTGTGCTACCAGGGCGGTAACTTTTAATTTTATATGTACCTGTCACAGCGAAAGGCCGAAATTGCAAAATTTCGTCATTCACCGGTGAATGTTGGAAATCAACTTTTTCAGTTTTATGCCAGGTTTGATGGTGGTAGGTTAGGTTTTTAACCTATTTCTGAGATTTATAGCCTAATTGAACCTAACCTAATCTTAACTTTTACCATCAAACATTGTATAAGACTGAAAAAGCTGATTGAATCTAAGCAGAGAAAAAGGAATATGAGACATTTACCAGATTTCGGTCTTTCACCGTAACATATCTACTATGATTAGTCAATAAACGGCTGGATCGTCATCGCCAATAGCGGCTAAATCACTCACCTACCAGAAAGTGGTGAAATGATTTATTGTGCAGTTTAAATAACTTTAATGGTTTATGTATAAATACTGTGAATAAACTGCTAAACTACGACCAAGGCACATCACTTTTTCAGTATAGTAAGATTCGAAGCACTATCACTTCCTTAATTGCAATTTTCATTTTTATTCAAGGAGTTAAGGAAAGGGCTGGACCTGAGAACTCCTCCCTCTTCCTCCTGCGTTCGTCCTTGTTGAAGGGACATCTTAACTATTGCTCAGGGTTGCCGGCAGGGGAAAAAAATAACTAGATTCTTTGGGTGATTGAGCGATTTTTTTTTCAATAATCTATTGATTTTTGCGCTTATTTAGCGATTTTTTTAGTTTATGCAATTTAAAAATCACCAGAAATAGTGATAAGTCACTAGGGGTGGCAACCCTGCTACTACTCAACTAGAATATTCAACACTAACGAAGTAAGTCAGTTTGTAATACCACGCTTACCTATCCTTCGGAACTACCAATAGCTATTTGATTTTAACGAATATTTTGCATAGTGTCAGCAACCTTTTCTCCCATATAACCGACGTATTTTCAATGTAGTACCTTAAATTAGGTAATTTTTTCTAAGACCACACTGCCATTCTATGTCGAAAATAAAACAGCAATTTATGATATTAAGTTGTATATATTGACAGATGTGATAAATCAACTTCTATTCAACAACGTTTCTTTTGCAATTGAAAGAAGAAGTTTGTTCCACCCTCATTATAAATTAAGTAGAAAAAAACAAGTTTTCTTAACTGAAAGTAAGGAGCGACGTTAGAACTTAGAACGAACAGAAATTACTCCGTATATGAAAGGGGCTTTTCCTCCTCAACGCCCCGCTCTTTACGCTAAAGTTTGATTCTTTCTCTTAACTCTACCTTTCAAAACAGTAAAAAAACTTTAGCGTGAAGAGCGGGGCGTTAAGGAGGAAAAGCCCCTTTCATATACGGAGTAATTTCTGTTCGTTTTAAGTTTTAATGTCGCTCTTTACTTTCGGTTAAGAAAACTTGTTTTTTTTTTTCATTTAATTTCTGAACGTTTTTGAATAAATGCTTGTTTTGATTTTGGCTGTCCGCACATAAATAATTAAAACGAAATTTGCATATTATTTTTTTTTTCACTAAATGGCTTTCTCATAGTTTTAATCGGAAGATTTTGAGAAAAAGGAGCGGGGGAGGAGGCTTAGTTGCCCTCCAATTTCTTGATTACTTAAAAAGGCAACTAGAACTTTTAATTTTTTACGAACGTTTTCATTAGTAAAAAATACACGTAACTTATGAATTAACTTATGTAACGAACTTCTATATTCGTATGTTTTTATTACATATATGAGGGGGTTCGCCCACTGGTCAATACCTCGCTCTTTACACTAAAGCTTAAATTTTGTCTTAATTCCTTAAGAATGACCCCTGAATCACAAAGGCCGTAGAATAAATAGTTGAAATTACTAAGAATACTTTAGCGTAACGAGCGAGGTATTATGAGGAGGTGGACCCCTCATATGCGTAATGAGCAAGGTATTGTTCATAGCGTAAAGAGCAAGGTATTGTGGAGGAGACGAACCCCCCCATATACGTAATATTTTATGTTCGTTTTAAGTTTTAATGCTGCTCATTACTTCCAGTTGAAAACATCTTTTTTCTATTTTATCATTTTTTTAAATAATGCAAAATCCTGCGCCCCCTTCATGGAAATTCTCTTCCCTCATGATAAATTCCTCCATGAAAAGATCCTCCCACGTAACCCCCGACCCACCCCCATCCCAACGCGAAAAAGTCCCCCTGAAAACGTCTCTACATTTCATAATAACCATTAGTATGTGTAAACAATGGTCAGTGTTAGTAACTTGTAGCCCCTCCCACGGGGACTTTGGGGTTTAAGTCGTCCCCAAAGACATAGTTATTAGGTTTTTGACTAAGCTGAAAAGAATGGCTATCTCAGAATTTTGATCCGATGACTTCGGGGGAAATTGTGCGTGGGAGGGGGCTTAGGCGCCCTCCAATTTTTCGGTCACTTAAAAAGGGCACTAGAATTTTTAATTTCCACTAGAATGAGCCCTCTCACGACATTCTAGGACCACTGGGTCGATACGATCACCTCTGGGGGAAAAAAAATAATAAACACGCATCCGTGATCTGTCTTCTGGCAAAAAATAAAAAATTCCACATTTTTGTAGATAGACACTTGACACTTCTACAGTAGGGTTCTCTGATACGCTGCATCTGATGATGTGATTTTCGTTAAGAATCTAGGACTTTTAGGGGGTGTTTTCCCCTATTTTCTAAAATAAGGCAAATTTTCTCAGGCTCGTAGCTTTTAATGGGTAAGACTAAACTTGATAAAACTTATATATTTAAAATCAGCATTAAAACGCATTTTTTTAATGTAACTATTGGTATCAAAATTCTGTTCTTTAGAGTTTCGGTCACTATTGAGCCGGGTCGGTCCTTACTACAGTTCGTTACCACGAACTGTTTGATTACTAAAGTAGGAAACAGTCTTACTTTCTCCTTCTGTCTTTCTGTTTAGTTTATGTTTTATTTTTTTATGGCGCATGTTTATTTCGATGTTTGTGCTGTTGCATTGACGATTTCTTTTTTCATTATATATGTGAAAGACTCTTAAACTAGATCATTCATTTTAACCGGTTGGAAATCGGAAGTAACATTATTAAAAAGCTAACAAATCTTGGCTTATATAGGAAGCCTGTCTTAAACTGAAAAAGGCTCGGTATTGTGGATTCTGAAAAGACTAATTTAAAAAAAAAGTTTTTCCGAAGGAAGTAAACAGCGAAGTGCAAACTTCAAACAAACAAAAATTATTTCTTCCCATCATATCTGACATGCATCAATAAAACTAATGCAAATAAATCAACTGGTGATATTTCCCTATGTTTGTAGGATTACAAAAAGCTAGCGCTTTACTGAAAACACAAAAGCCAAATATGAAAACAAGACTGTTGATTTAAAAGTCAAAAGTAAATACGTAGCCTCACAACAACAAACTAATCTATAACGTTTTTCATAGCCTTACAGGAGCTTTAATATTGGTAACTTTCAATATACAATTAAAATTGTCTTAAAAACTTAGGTATAAAAATAATATGTTTAAATTGATTTATCGGGTAACATATTGGTTTCACCTAGTATTACTCGAAATGAAGAACATATCAACCGCAATATGAACTATCTAGTTATTTCTCTCTAAAAACCGGATAATTTAAAGTTGTGATACAAATTCTAAGAGAGTCTGTAGTCTAAATAATAGTAAGATTCCTTCACTTAGAACTTATCTACAAAAAATCATGAATTGTCCTTTTCTGATCCAAAAAGCCAGTCAATCATTAAACTGAGCTCATTGTGCAGATGTGATGTCAGATTAAACGAAAAAAATAACATATGAAGCAACAATTTAAATTGCTTTACTTTTACACTGTTGAAAGTGTCCTTAAATAGTTAATATTAACCGTAACAAAACTTATATATTGTTTTGTGTTTTCAGTGAAGCACTAGTTTTCTGTGATCCTACAAACATAGGGAAATATCACTAGTTGATTTATGTGTACTAGTTTTATTGATATATGTTAGATAGGCTGGGAAGTAATCATTTTTGTTCGTTTTAAGTTTCAACTCTGCTCTTTACTTCCCTCGGAAAAACTTTGTTTTTTAAAATTAATTTTTGCTCGCTTTTGATTAAAATTTAATTTAGAAACAACACTGTCATGTGTTTTTTTATGGAGAATAATTTCTGTTCGTTTAAATTTTAAACTCCGTAGTTTCAGTTGAAAACTTATTCTTTTATTAATCACCTCCAATCTAGGGAGATAAGACATCTCAATCCTTGACTCGAGCCGAACGAAGAAGCCGTACAAGAATTGAAGAAAAAATTAAGTTTAGAATGGAAAGAAAAATCAAAACATAGTGTCAAAAATTTCAAAAATGTTGGGAAGAATTACCTGAATTCTTCTACAAAACTGTTTCTATTTGTCTTTCTTCCTCTTTGCATGCACAATCTTACATATGAAGATAATATTTCAGTAGAATTGTCAAGTAAATAATTTGAATAATTAAGTATAACAATAAGTAATCCTTCTTTTAATGTACAGCTTTGAGTAGTTCCCGAACCACATGCATACACTTCTTCAACCACTAAGTGGCAAGGGGTTGGGATCTTGGGTCTAATTTGCTGTGTGCCTGGGAGGGCAACTACCCCTCCCAGACCTCAGTTTTCCCCTAGACTCAGTTTGCCCCCCCCCCGCCACTGAAGTTTAGTTTCCACAAAAATGTTGTCAAAACTAACATAAGCTGGCATAATTCAATAATTCATCCATAATTGCTCTACTGAAACAGGTCAGTTTTCTTTAGCATATGTTTACCTCTTTATTGCTATATGGCTTGTTTTTCAGTTTTCTCTGTCATTTTCACTTGTTCTGAGAAAATTGTCTCCTACTTTGACCCCCCCCCCCCTCCATACAAGATTTTAACAACTTTACGCCATTCTGTTTTGGTATGGATTTAGTAATCTACTAAGGATGTTGATACAAACCATAAACTGAATGACCTCTATTCCCTTTTGAATCAAAATGCTTGTCAAAATACCTTCCCAGGACATACTTTCAAAAATAGTGCATCACATTTACAAAAACAGTGAAATTATCTGAAAACAATAATATACAAGGGACAAAACCATGATTGAAAAAAAGAAGAAGCAGGAATTGAACAAAAGACACTCTAACTTGAAGTCCAATGCTGTACTAATAGAACCATGCCTATAATAATTTAATTTGATATATTGGTATGTGTACCTTAATTTCGTAGCTTATTAAGAAGGCTTGGAAGAGGAACGTACGAAAGGTGTTCTTGCAAACCTTCAGTTAGGGGTTTTGGACCATAATTATTACAATAATGATACCGTTTTATACTTCCAAGCTTTCAAGGAGGCACACTCGTGCCTCTATAAAGAGGCGACACACGACAATGTTAAGCGATCTTCGGTTCCAGTGGTCGCAGACGGATGGGGAGGGATGCATTTCGTAGCCCGAGCTCCAACTAAGAAACCTGCAAAATTTCATCCCCCTCCAACTTTTTCTTCATGGGGAAAATCTGGCCGAAAGTTTCGACCTGTCAACCCAAGCCCCCCTTTAACGTTGTCCGATCGGGCTGAAATTCACAAGTTAAGGTCTCCTAGGGCCCAGGAGCTTATCCGCGAAATTTCAGCTTGATCCGATAACTCCTTCCCTGTTTTCCAGAAACCACACATAGCCACTTAAAATTCATTTACTTTTTTTTTCGCCACGCCTACAGGTCACATCCGACATCGGATCTGGCTGTACGAAGACTCATTCGATGCGGAATTCTCCGAGTAAGTGCCCATGAAAGTTTCGTAGGAAAATCTTAACCCCCCGAAAGTTTCGACCCTCCAACCCCCCACCCCTTTTATCGTTGTCCGATCGGGCTGAAATTCACAAATTAAGGTCCCCTACGGCCCAGGAGCTTATCTGCGAAATTTCAGCTTGATCCGATAACTCCTTCCCTGTTTTCCAGAAACCACCCATTAGCTATTTAAATTAACGGATTTCTCTCCGTAAGAGCCCATGTTAATTTGAAATTTTTAAAAGCTATTGAGAAGTTATATTTACACACATGCAAGTTATTAGCTCAGTTGGTAGAGCGTGAGACTTTTAATCCTCTGGTCAAGGGTTCAAGTCCCTTACGGGCGATTTTTTTTCACAACATCAAAAAAATTTTGATAACACCTGGACAGCTTATCATTTGAGAGATAACAGAATATTAGCTTCTTATGAGCAAAAGAAACATTTCGGTCATTCTATCTATTTTTTTTCTATTTTATACAATGATTTAAAAGCGGGGGTGGGTTCCTCTCCTAATTCCTGTACGAGGAGTACAGGAACTATTAAATTACATCCACCATGGATTGTAGAAAAACGTACAGAATTAATATGAAAAAAAATTAAACCTGTACAAAAGAGTCTTTAAAAGCGGGGGGTTTGCCTCTCCTAATAGTCTTCTTATAGTCCTAATAGTCTAATAGTCCCATGTTAAGTTTTGAAATTCTTAAAAGTTACGAATATCAACATTCAAGTACATCAAAATATCAGCTCGGCACGGCGAGAATGACTGCAAGCATCATAAAAATCCAGCTCCATTCCAGAAAAATTTTTGATAACACCTGGACAGCTTATCATTTGAGAGATAACAGAATATTAGCTTCTTATGAGCAAAAGAAACATTTCGGTCATTCTATCTATTTTTTTTTCTATTTTATACAATGATTTAAAAGCGGGGGGGGGCGGCAGCCACCCAAGTTCCTCTCCTAATTCCTGTACGAGGAGTACAGGAATTATTAAATTACATCCACCATGGATTGTAGAAAAACGTACAGAAATAATATGAAAAAAACTTCGTTTTCTTAAAGAGTTAAAGAGGCTGCGTCCCAAAGTCGAACCTTAAAACGTACAGGAATTAGAAGAGGCAGTTGGGGGGCTGCCGCCCCCCAAACCCCCAGCTTTTAAAGACTCTTTTGTACAGGTTTTTTGTTTTTTTGCTAACCCCCAGCTCTTGGCTTCGGAAAGGCCCTCTTTTAATTAACAAAAAATTGAAATGAATGAATAATGGAATAACTTCGAAAAATGTTAAACACAAGAGGACAGGAGAACTATTGCGCCGAAACTAGTAATTAGTGACAATGAAGTCCCCCCCCCCCCCAAAAAAAAAACCTGTACAAAAGAGTCTTTAAAAGCTGGGGGTTTGGGGGGCGGCAGCCCCCCAACTGCCTCTTCTAATTCCTGTACGTTTTAAGGTTCGACTTTGGGACGCAGCCTCTTTAACTCTTTAAGAAAACGAAGTTTTTTTCATATTATTTCTACTTAAAAACTGATACCAAAAGTGTTGTTTTTAGTGCTATATCACACTTACCGATGACAGAACTGTTAAAAATCATGTAGATATGATCAATAGCTTTCAAATGAGCCATTAAACGTCCCTCTAAAAAGTTCTGGTAGGCCACTTTCCCCAGCTCCTCTACTTGAGACATGGCACCAAAAGTGATGTTTTTAGTGCCATTTGGAACTTGCTGATATTATATGAAGGACGTGGATATGAGCAATATCTTTTATATGAGCTATTAAAAATCAGTCTAAGATAACTGCGATACCAAAACGCCCGTACCAATATGCCTGATATCGTTACGTCCGGTACCAATACAGCGTGCAGCCCTTTCCCAAGGGGCTATGGAGGGTCATGTCATCACCAAAACCATAGATACTGGACCTTTGAACTATGTTGAACAAGATGGCTATAAGAATTTTGATTGTATAGCTTAGGGGGAAGGCTAATTGCCCACCAGTATTCGGTCACATCAAAAAGCAATAGAAAATTTAATTTCCGTTCAAATGAGTCATTAAACATCTCTCTATGATGTTCTGGTCATTCGCTAGCCCTAGTGAAAAAAAGGAGACACATCCGTGCTGCCCATGCAAAATCTCTCTATGATGTTCTGGTCATTCGCTAGCCCTGGTGAAAAAAAGGAGACACATCAGTGCTGCCCATGCAAAATCTCTCTATGATGTTCTGGTCATTCGCTAGCCCTGGTGAAAAAAAGGAGACACGTCAGTGCTGCCCATGCAAAATCTCTCTATGATATTCGGGTCATTCGCTAGCCCTAGTGAAAAAAAAGGAGACACATCTGCCCATGCAAAAAAGTGATGTTCGTTGGTGTTCAAGATGGAGGACTGTATTTGTCCAATCAAAGGTTTTGAACATGCTGATTCCAATGGTGCACTTTTTAATTCGATGTGACCCCATTTTCAAGGGGTTTCGGGCTCTTTTTCGAAATCACCATAAATTTGTTTCACAATAAACTTTTACTTTTAAGATTAAACGAATTCAGTTTCAGATAGCAATTTTTTCACTAGGCAGTTTTTTTGAAAACGAGTTTTTCAACTTTCGGTTATTATGGCCTGTGTTTCACTCTTTGCTAGGTTGTAGCTACTGCTGCAACTGCTGCAACCATGTAGCTACTGCTGCAACCATGACATATTTGCGGCAGCCATGAGAGACTTTTAAACTAGGTCATTCATTTCAACCAGTAGGAAATCGAAAGTATCAATAATGAAAACATAACACATCCTGGTTAATCTAGTAAACCTGTCTTAAGCAGAAAAGGGTTCAGCACTGTGGATTCCGAAAATAAAAAATTAGATAAATCTTTGAAATTTTATATATTTGAAATCAGCGTAATAAACCGATTCATTTGATATCACAACTCCGTTTTATAGTTTCGGTTACTATTGAGCCGTGTCGCTCCTTACTTACAGTTCGCCACCACGAACTGTTTGATATATTTGAGGGGAACCGGCGATTACCTCCCTAGAAAATATCCCCCTCCAGGAAATACTGTGCTGGAAAATACACCCCCCCCGTGGAAAATTCCCCCCACAGCTAGTTGGTCTCCACCCCCTTTTGACTTATAAAAAAGGACTTGAACTCTCCATTTCTGATTGAATGAGCACCCTCCGTAGTTTTGCGACAACGAGGGGATGTGGGGAAGAGGAAGGGGAAGTCGCCCTCCTATACGTAATAACGTATAGTAACGTAATAACTCATTTTTGTGTTTAATTTTACTTTCATAATAACAGAGTATACCAGAAATATTCCTAGAAATCAAGAGGAATTAAATATCAAGTTCACATTTTTGATGTGTTTAAAAAAATTGTAGCCCCCGTGAAAAAATGACCCCACAAACAAAAGTATTGGATTCCATGAAACCACTGAATATAATTCCTGGGGATTATGTATCAATTTCTACCTCCACCCTCCCCTCGTCTCTCCCATAGAACTAATTTTGTATTTATGCGAAGGCTCACTGAGAGTTGGGATGTTTAGTATTAAAATGCACCATTTGAGGCATCTACCTCCCTCCCTAACTACAAAACAATCATTGAACCCCGTTATAGAGGTTTAAAGCCCATATATGCAAACGTTTTGAATTGTAAAACAACAGAGAATTTACCTAGGACAGTGAAATTTTTTTGGACCTTAAAAATATTTTGGCTAGCTATGGAGGGAGGGAGGATGACTCAAAGGGTACATTTTAATGTAAAAACATCCAAACTCTCATTGAGCCTTAACATAAACACAGGATTAGTTCTAAGAAAGAGACAAAGTGAGAGTGGAGGTAGGACTTGATTTATAATTTCATGGGCCGTATTCAGGACTTTTGTTTGGGGTGGTTATTTTTTTCGAGGAAGGGACGAAAAAACTTTGAAAACGCATCAAAAATATAAAATTGATATTTAATCCCTCTTGATTTCTGTGAATGTTACCGGTCTACGCTATTATTATGAAAGTAAAGAGTAACATCAAACCCGAAAATGAGCAGAATTTATTCCGTATAGGAGGGGAGCTGTCTCTTTCTCAACCCCATCTCTCCCTCATGGTTGTAGAATCTCAAGAACTGGGGTATTTTAGCATTAAAATGAACCCTTTGAGCTATCTCCCTCTCTCCCAAACTAAAACAATTAGAGAACCCCATTGTAGAAGGCTAAGTGCCTTTTGAAGTTTTGTAATATGTCCAGTGCATAAAGATATACGAAATTTTATTCACTACTGGGAAACATACTGACATTTTTGTGGGGGAGTTTTTTGTATGGGGAGGATTGTCTGGTGGAATTTTCAGTGGGGAGTAAAAATTTTAGGGACTATTTTCCTCTCAGCGAGGATGTGTTTTCCGGGGGAAGAGGGGGCTATTCTCCGCTGGTGGGTTGGTGTAATTTCCGCAGGGGGCTATTTTCTACGGGGGGGGGGGGTAGACACCTAGAACCCTCATTCGTATAGCTTTGCCTTTGTTATTGACAGATATGAATGTGACCTGGGCATTGCTTCGTCAACTTTACATGTAGGTTAATGATCAAATGGGCTCAAAAGCCATTTTGTTACCTATGTATTATATGAGAAACACTCAAGAATTTGGATCACGAACATGAGACATTACCCGTTTTTCGCAGGGAAGCTTCGGCTCGCTGGGAAATTACATTGTAGCTGTATTTTTATTAAATATTTAGTTGGTATTTTGGTTAGGTTAGTTAGGGTTACGTATTTAACGTAATGCGGTATGGGTGGCCCCCTTCCAGACTTCTTTGTTGAAGCTTTCACTGTTTTGTTAATAAATGTGTTATATTTTTATCATATTTTCATCAGCATTTGCCAAACTTCACTTCTCGAGTCTTTCTCGTATAATACCTAAGTACGCTCGTTTTTAAGTTTCCGACTAATGTCAAACGCCAGGTGGGTCAATTGAGGAAGAGGCAATTGCCCCCCACCCCTGCTATGAAAATGCTCTTTTAGATTCCTATTCAACAAAACCGAAAAAATCACCTCCTCCCTCCCTGTAGATCTTGAAAAATTCATTTTGCCCCCCCCCCTATGTTTTGTGAACTGACACCTTAAAAAGCCCCAAATCAATTGTTAATTAATTAATACTCTGAGTAAATGCAATATGTATGCAAAGCAATATTACCCGGAAACCCCTTATCTAAAACTACCAAAATTACGACAATCCCTTTACTGACTAATACAATCTGATTCCAAAGAAAGAATAAATTTGTGAAGACAGTGAAACCTCGTTGTTTATTTCCGTGTTACTATTTATTCAACGTATGTCTTTCATACAATTTTTTAAATAAAAAAGAATAGTATGCTTCTATAAATGTGTTTATCTAGTAGCCAGGGTGGTTTTGGTTCACCTCAATATTGCCATGATATTATAAACATGTAGGATCATATTTACGATATTTGAAATGACGACCGATACGTCGAATTTACATGTCTTGTCAGACAAATTTAAATAATGTTTTTCGCGATCTGGTGACCTAAGACCTAATCGTCTCGAATAGCAGAAAGTTACACCCCAACATTCGCGTGGGGAATCATATATATCCCCCTGTATAGGCCTTGGGCAAGACCTATGCAGGGGGATTAGGAGGTTTGAACCCTCCTCCCTCCCCAAATTTTTTTATCTGATTCGTAAAAATGTAAATAATTTGTTTACTTTATTTTGTTTACCCCATACCCGAGAAAAATCCTTGCGTAAAACACCCCCCCTCCAAAAAAAAATACATGGATACAGACCTGTCCTTGCCTCACCAGTTGGCCTGCACCAACGCGAATGTCGAACAGCTGTTAATCAATAATTTAGTGATATTACGCATCTATAAGATTGGCTACGGTGATTCAAAAGAAGTTTTGTGATTTAGTAGGTGAAACTGAATTCTACAGTCCACTCCCCCAAAAAGAGCAGGTAAGCTAATTCGCGGAAATTTGGCGGTGCGGCAAGATTTATCTTATAAAATCTAAAAGGATAATTTTGTTGTTCTTTCGATTTTATTCAATGAGAACCCTCCAAAAAGTTATTTTTAAAGTCTAGAGGGGAGGAAAATCCCCCTCCAATTGGCGTTTTATTAGTTGATCCAGTCTGACTTCTCTTATCAAATTTCGTTTTCAGAAAATTCTATAATTATAAAATGTGTTGATTTCTATTTACTCTATAGTAACAAGAGCTAAGAGCTCATATGGCACTTGTGACGAGGTCGGAAGAGCCGAGAGCTCATATGGTACGAGGTCGGAAGAGCCAAGAGCTCATTTGGACGAGGTCGGAAGAGCCGAGAGCTCATATGGTACGAGGTCGGAAGAGCCAAGAGCTCATTTGGCACTTGTGAGAAGGTCAGAACCTAAAGTTAAACTTTATAGCACAAGATCCTTCTAAATATCAAATTTCATTAAGATCTGGTCACCCTTTCGTAAGTTACAAATACCTCAATTTTCAAAATTACCTCCCCCCTCCCAATTCCACCAAAGAGAGCAGATCCGGTCCAGTTATGTCAGTCACGTATCTTAGACAGGTTTCTATTCTTCCCATCCAGTTTCATCCTGATCTCACCGCTTTAAGTATTTTCTAAGATTTCCGGTCCCCCCAACTGCCCCCCCCCCCAATTACGTTTGATCCGGTTGAGATTTAAAATAAGATATCAGAGTTACGAGGTCCTTCTAAATATGAAGTTTCATGAAGATCCGATCACTCCTTCGTAAGTTAAAAATACATTATTTTTCTTATTTTTCAGAATTACCCCCCCCCCCGCAATTGAGCGGATCCGTTCCAATTATGTAAATTACGTATGCAAGACTTTTGCTTATTTTTCCAACCAAGTTTCATCCCAATCCCTCCAATCTAAGCGTTTCCCATCATTTTAGGTCTCCCCACCCCAAACTTCCCCCAATGTCACCAGATCCGGTCAGGATTTAAAATAAGAGCTTTGAGCCACGATATCCTTCTAAAAATCAAATTTCATGGAGATCCAATCACCCGTTCGTAAGTTAAAAATACCTCATTTTTTCTAATTTTTCAGAATTAACCCCCCCCCCCCCCAACTAGCCAAAAGAGAGCGGATCCGTTCCGTTTATGTCAATCATCTATCTAGGACTTGTGTTTATTTTTCCCACCATGTTTCATCCCGATCCCTCCACTCTAAGTGTTTTCCAAGTTTTAGGTTCCCCCTCCCAACTCCCCGCCCCCATCACAAGATCTGGTCGGGATTTAAAATAAGAGCTCTAAGACACGATATCCTTCTAAACATCAAATTTCATTGAGATCCGATCACCCGTTCGCAAGTTGAAAATACCTCATTTTTCTAATTTTTAAGACTTACTCCCCCCCCCCCCAACTACCCCAAAGAGAACAAATAAGTTCCGATTATGTCAATCATGTATCTAGGACTTGCGCTTATTTTTCCCATCAAGTTTCATCCCGATCCCTCTACTCTAAGTGTTTTCCAAGATTTTAGGTTTCCCCCCTCCAACTCCCCCCAATGTCATCAGACCCAGTCGGGATTTAAAATAAGAGCTCTGAGACACAATATCATTCCAAACATCAAATTTCATTAAGATCCAATCACCCGCTCATAAGTTAAAAATACTTCATTTTTTCTATTTTTCCGAATTAACCGGCCCCTACTCCCCCCCCCCAGATAGTCAAATCAGGAAAACGACTATTTCTAATTTAATCTGGTCCGGTCCCTGATACGCTTGCCAAATTTCATCGTCCTAGCTTACCTGGAAGTGCCTAAAGTAGCAAAACCGGGACTTTAGGTTTTCCCCCTCCGACTCCCCCCAATGTCATCATATCTGGTCGGGATTTAAAATAAGAGCTCTAAGACACAATATCATTCCAAACATGAAATTTCATTAAGATCCAAATACCCGCTGATAAGTTAAAAATACTTCATTTTTTCTATTTTTTGCGAATTAACCGGGCCCCCACTCCCCCCCAGATGGTCAAATCGGGAAAACGACTATTTCTAATTTAATCTGATGCGGTCCCTGATACGCTTGCCAAATTTCATCGTCCTAGCTTACCTGGAAGTGCCTAAAGTAGCAAAACCGGGACAGACCGACAGACCGACAGACAGACAGACAGACCGACAGAATTGGCGACTGCTATATGTCACTTGGTTAATACCAAGTGCCATAAAAACGGTTGAGAATAGAACTTCTAGTTTCAAAGTCTAAAGGGGAGGAATCTGAGGGAGGGAAATCCCCCTCCAATTGGCGTTTTATTAGTTGATCCAGTCTGATTTCTCTTATCAAATTTTATTTTCAGAAAATTCTATAATTTCAAAAATGTGTTGATTTCTATTTACTCTATAGTAAAAACAGTTGAGAATAGAACTTCTAGTTTCAAAGTCTTGTTTGCGGCTTTTTTTATGTTTGAGAAAAGTATTCCGTTCACAATTATAATAATGCATTGTTTTTAATAAACAAAAATGTTAATGAACCAACGATAACAATAGGAAATTAATAACACAATAAGACAAAATGATAAGAGAAAAATAATAAAAAAATGCGGGGAAATATAAAAAGAATATTGGAAGATCAACCGGCAAAATAATAACAATACAAATATATAATAAAAAAGGAAAAAAGTTGATTTAGCAACAAAAAAAAGCTAAAAATAAAAACTACTGATAATACAAAACACGAGAAAAGAAAAAAAACTTTACAGTAATCATTCGCAATTCGAAGCTTTATCAAACATACTCATTTCTTGATATTTGCAGAATCTTGAAAAATTTGCGCTCGGGTCAAAAGTTTTGACAGATTAACCAATAAAAAACGAAAGTCCCATTTAACATTTTAAGTCTGGTGAATTCGTGAAAGTATAAATCACTAAGGAACTATTGCTTACTTTGTCACGAATGACTTCTAGGAACTAGATGTTCTACCGAAACAATTGATTTGAATAATTTTAATAATCAAACCACCAAGTCAAAACGGCCAGTTTATATTTCTAAGCTTTGTTTGAAACACCTACAGAGTCAACTATGAAATTTTGACTTAATTCTAGAATAGCCCTCCAGAGACTTATTTTAAAGTGATTATTTCAGAGACTTGTATTCAAGGACATAAACATGTTTAAAGGACGTTTTAAGATGTATTCCACTATAAAGGATTTTATTATACAAAAACGATTTAATCAACATAGACTGAACGAGGTACATTAATTAAATTGTAATTCAAAATTTTTCAGTAGCACAATTTCAGAGACTTTCATTCAAGAACGTTAAAATATTTCAAGGACTTTTAAGATGTAATTCCACTATAAAGGATTTTATAATACTAAAATGACTTAGTCAGCATAGATAGAGCAAGGTACATTAATTAAATTACAATTTAAATTTTTTTAGTAGGAATGTTTAAGATACTTGCATTAAAGAATGTTAAAATGTTTCAAGGACGTTTTAAGATGTATTCCACTATAAAGGACTTATTACACAAAAATGACTTAATCAGCATAGATTGAACGGTGCATATTAATTAAATTATTATTCAATTATTTTTAAGTATTTTTAATAGCGGTATTTCAGAGACTTGCATTCAAGAACAATAAAATGTTTAAAAGATGTCTTAAGATGTTTTTCGCATGATGGTTTTAATAAGACAAAACAAAACGACAAACATGAAACAAACAATACATATTAATTGACTTAATGTTACAAAAAATTGTTGCTAACATTGTAAACTAATTTGTCCTTAATTAAAAAATTTGGTCATAAGAAACACATGAATGGACTACCTCCGTTTTTTACATTTTGAAAGGAACAATAGACTGACATAGCTGAAATTCAATAGTTATTAGTATATTTGTGGATTAAAGTCTTATTAAGAGGCTATGCAAGATATCTGGTTTGTTAGCCCCAACTAAGACAATATCCATAATTTTTTCCGAGGGAGGGGTGGGTAGTTAAGGGTCTTTTTAGTGACAACTTTAATACTGGATTACAAGACGGTGAAGTATTTTTTTCAAGAGGAAGAGTCTTTTTACCCAAATTTTTACGACGAGTTTACCAGTAGGAAAAATATTTTGTGGGGAAAGGGGAGGACAAACTCGTTAAACCCCACTCCTTGGTATTCCTTTGGTTAATGTTGATTTTTTTGTTTATTGTTTTCAGTTTTTTTTTGTTTTGTTTTTTTACGGAGGGTTGTACTACCTCTGGTTACAGATTAAAATCATTATGCTTCATATGTCTAACGAAATTAAAAATTTATTTTAGTTACTCTAGAAAAACTATATGATTTGCTTCTGTTCTCAGCTTTTTGCTGGAGAGTTATGCATTCGCTTTTTACAAATTGAGCTCACAATCGTTGATTTGTTTTGTAAAACCAAGAATGTATTATTCTTTATTTTGTGGACTTTAGACTATGGACTATGAACAATGGACTTGCGTTGTTTATCGTTCCCAGCCTTTTGTAGGAGAGTTACACTCCCGCTAATCACAATTTGAAATTAAAATTATCCATTTTTTTATCCAAAAAGAGCAGGTAAGTTTAAGCAGGTTATTTTAATAATCAAACCACCAAGTCAAAACGGCCAGTTTATATTTCTAAGCTTTGTTTGAAACACCTACAGAGTCAACTATGAAATTTTGACTTAATTCTAGAATAGCCCTCCAGAGACTTATTTTAAAGTGATTATTTCAGAGACTTGTATTCAAGGACATAAATATGTTTAAAGGACGTTTTAAGATGTATTCCACTATAAAGGATTTTTTTATACAAAAACGATTTAATCAACATAGACTGAACGAGGTACATTAATTAAATTGTAATTCAAAATTTTTCAGTAGCACAATTTCAGAGACTTTCATTCAAGAACGTTAAAATATTTCAAGGACTTTTAAGATGTAATTCCACTATAAAGGATTTTATAATACTAAAATGACTTAGTCAGCATAGATAGAGCAAGGTACATTAATTAAATTACAATTTAAATTTTTTTAGTAGGAATGTTTAAGATACTTGCATTAAAGAATGTTAAAATGTTTCAAGGACGTTTTAAGATGTATTCCACTATAAAGGACTTATTACACAAAAATGACTTAATCAGCATAGATTGAACGGTGCATATTAATTAAATTATTATTCAATTATTTTTAGTATTTTTAATAGCGGTATTTCAGAGACTTGCATTCGAGAACAATAAAATGTTTAAAAGATGTCTTAAGTTGGCTACGGTGATTCAAAAGAAGTTTTGTGATTTAGTAGGTGAAACTGAATTCTACAGTCCACTCCCCCAAAAAGAGCAGGTAAGCTAATTCGCGGAAATTTGGCGGTGCGGCAAGATTTATCTTATAAAATCTAAAAGGATAATTTTGTTGTTCTTTCGATTTTATTCAATGAGAACCCTCCAAAAAGTTATTTTTAAAGTCTAGAGGGGAGGAAAATCCCCCTCCAATTGGCGTTTTATTAGTTGATCCAGTCTTTCTCTTATCAAATTTTATTTTCAGAAAATTCTATAATTTCAAAAATGTGTTGATTTCTATTTACTCTATAGTAAAAACAGTTGAGAATAGAACTTCTAGTTTCAAAGTCTTGTTTGCGGCTTTTTTTATGTTTGAGAAAAGTATTCCGTTCACAAGGAATAGGTCCTTAATTAAAGTTAATAAACCCCACACATTTTCAGTTCTTACACTCCGCTGGAATCAATGATAATTATAATAATGACAATTATAATAATGCATTGTTTTTAATAAACAAAAATGTTAATGAACCAACGATAACAATAGGAAATTAATAACACAATAAGACAAAATGATAAGAGAAAAATAATAAAAAAATGCGGGGAAATATAAAAAGAATATTGGAAGATCAACTGGCAAAATAATAACAATACAAATATATAATAAAAAAGGAAAAAAGTTGATTTAGCAACAAAAAAAAGCTAAAAATAAAAACTACTGATAATACAAAACACGAGAAAAGAAAAAAAACTTTACAGTAATCATTCGCAATTCGAAGATTTATCAAACATACTCATTTCTTGATATTTGCAGAATCTTGAAAAATTTGCGCTCGGGTCAAAAGTTTTGACAGATTAACCAATAAAAAACGAAAGTCCCATTTAACATTTTAAGTCCGGTGAATTCGTGAAAGTATAAATCACTAAGGAACTATTGCTTACTTTGTCACGAATGACTTCTAGGAACTAGATGTTCTACCGAAACAATTGATTTGAATAATTTTAATAATCAAACCACCAAGTCAAAACGGCCAGTTTATATTTCTAAGCTTTGTTTGAAACACCTACAGAGTCAACTATGAAATTTTGACTTAATTCTAGAATAGCCCTCCAGAGACTTATTTTAAAGTGATTATTTCAGAGACTTGTATTCAAGGACATAAACATGTTTCAAGGACGTTTTAAGATGTATTCCACTATAAAGGATTTTATTATACAAAAACGATTTAATCAACATAGACTGAACGAGGTACATTAATTAAATTGTAATTCAAAATTTTTCAGTAGCACAATTTCAGAGACTTTCATACAAGAACGTTAAAATATTTCAAGGACTTTTAAGATGTAATTCCACTATAAAGGATTTTATAATACTAAAACGACTTAGTCAGCATAGATAGAGCAAGGTACATTAATTAAATTACAATTTAAATTTTTTTAGTAGGAATGTTTAAGATACTTGCATTAAAGAATGTTAAAATGTTTCAAGGACGTTTTAAGATGTATTCCACTATAAAGGACTTATTACACAAAAATGACTTAATCAGCATAGATTGAACGGTGCATATTAATTAACTTATTATTCAATTATTTTTAGTATTTTTAATACCGGTATTTCAGAGACTTGCATTCGAGAACAATAAAATGTTTCAAAGATGTTTTAAGATGTTTTTCGCATGATGGTTTTAATAACACAAAACAAAAAGACAAACATGGAGTAAACAATGCATTAATTGTTGCTAACATTATAAACTAATTTGCCCTTAATTAAAAAATCTGGTCATAAGAAACGTATGAATGGACTACCTCCGTTTTTTTACATTTTGAAAGGAACAATAGACTGGCATAGCTGAAATTCAATAGTTCTTGGTGTATTTGTGGATTAAAGTCTTATTAAGAGGCTACGCAAGATATCTGGTTTGTTAGCCCCAACTAAGACAATATCCATAATTTTTCCCGAGGGAGGGTGGGTAGTCCAGGGTCTTTTTAGTGACAACTTTAATACTAGATTACAAGACGGTGAAGTATTTTTTTTCAAGAGGAAGAGTCTTTTTACCCGAGTTTTTACAACGAGTTTACCAGTAGGAAAAATATTCTGTGGGGAAGGGGGAGGTCAAACTCGATAAACCCCACTCCTTGGTATGCCCTTGGTTAATGTTGATTTTTTTGTTTATTGTTTTCAGTTTTTTTGTTTTTTTTTACGGAGGGTTGTACTACCTCTGGTTACAGATTAAAATCATTATGCTTCATATGTCTAACGAAATTAAAAATTTATTTTAGTTACTCTAGAAAAACTATATGATTTGCTTCTGTTCTCACCTTTTTGCTGAAGAGTTCTGCATCCGCTCTTTACAAATTGAGCTCACAATCGTTGATTTGTTTTGTAAAACCAAGAATGTATTATTCTTTATTTTGTGGACTTTAGACTATGGACTATGAACAATGGACTTGCGTTGTTTATCGTTCCCAGCCTTTTGTAGGAGAGTTACAGTCCCGCTAATCACAATTTGAAATTAAAATTATCCATTTTTTATTAAAACTCAAAAATTAATTTATCTTACAAAGGTTGTCATTTCGCTTCCCCACCAAAAATAGATTTATGTTTAACCTTTATCAATAATGTCTCAGCATTTAACTTTCCTGGACTTCCCTCAATTAGTACATAGCCTCTGTATGATGAACAATTATCCCAGACTTTAATAGGCTGTAAAAACATTATCTGACCTGTCAACACCCTCCCTGCAGTAGAGAAGGGTGACTTCTATTAAGTTCTTTATACCTAGTGCCTTTTTTCAGTGTAGAAAGAGATGTAACTGTAACGGGGGATCTTTTAACAACCATAATTTTCTTTCATATACGGAGTAATTTCTGTTCGTTTTAAGTTTTAATGTCGCTCCTTACTTTCAGCTAAAAAAATTAGTTTTTTTTTTATTTAATAGCTTGAAAACACCAAATTAGTGGTAACTTTAGAAGAGTAGACCTATGATGGAAGTGTACAGAGATAATAGGCCGGGACTAAGAAATACGCTTAATTACATCCCGCGAGTTTGGTCTGGTACCGACCACATGTGTCACTAGCCAAAATGTTTTCTTTTTCTTTTCTTTTTTTTGGGGGGGGGGGGGGTTAATGAATAGCTAGGTACTTTGACCTAGTGATTTTCGTGATATTGCTATTAAAATCACTTTAGTTTTTGTCCTATACTGACTGATGGATCTTCTTTCATTGATTTTACGTCATTTACCCATACGTCCTTACCCTAGACGTCATCAGTCTATTTACCCTTAAAAAAAAATATATTTAAGCCAGTCAAATAGTAGCGCTCAGTTCCCAAATTACTTTCCTTCAATATGGCAATCGCAACTCCAGAGAATTGCATATTTTCGTTTTCTATATGTTTTGCATTTTTTTTGTGTGTATTTGATTGTTTTTACTCCACGTTTTAATGCTCCAGAGAACTGCATATTTTCGTTTTCTGTATGTTTTGCATTTTTTTTTTTTGTGTGTATTTGATTATTTTTACTCCACATTTTAATACTTTTATAGTGTTTTTGTGGATAAGAAATAGATTATTTATATTATACGGAGAATTTTTTTCATCAAAAACTAAACTGTCAATTTTTCCTGTTTTTTATGGTTTTTCTATTTTTTTTATATTACTAATTTTTTCCTGATTTTTTCTTGTTATTTTTTCTGTTTTTCCTTTTTTTTCCCGTTTTGAAAAATAGTTTCTAAAGTTTCAACTTAATCAATTTAAGCAATCAGATGTCATTTTCACTGCCTTTGGTACTATAAGAAATAACATGATTAGCCATCGAAAATATGTAACAGGTATAAAACAATGAAATTAAAACACGCTTTCTACTGCAAAATTTTATAAATAACCCCTTTCTTGTTTTCGTTAATTATTATAAATTGTTCTCATTAATATTATAAATTGTTCTCGTTAATAATAATAAATTATTATTATTATACGGAGAATTTTTTGTCATCAAAACTAAACTGTCAATTTTTCCTGTTTTTTTATGGTTTTTCTATTTTTTTTATATTACTAATTTTTCCTGCTTTTTTCTTGTTATTTTTTCTGTTTTTCCTTTTTTTTCCCGTTTTGAAAAATGGTTTCTAAAGTTTCAACTTAATCAATTTAAGCAATCAGATGTCATTTTAACTGCCTTTGGTACTATAAGAAATAACATGATTAGCTATCGAAAATTTGTAACAGGTGTAAACCAATGAAATTAAAACACGCTTTCTACTGCAAAATTTTATAAATAACACCTTTCTTGTTTTCGTTAATTATTATAAATTTTTCTCATTAATATTATAAATTGTTCTCGTTAATAATAATAAATTATTATTATTATATGGAGAATTTTTTGTCATCAAAAACTAAACTGTCAATTTTTTCTGTTTTTTATGGTTTTTCTATTTTTTTTATATTACTAATTTTTCCTGCTTTTTTCTTGTTATTTTTTCTGTTTTTCCTTTTTTTCCTGTTTTGAAAAACAGTTTCTAAAGTTTCAACTTAATCAATTTAAGCAATCAGATGTCATTATCACTGCCTTTGGTACTATAAGAAATAACATGATTAGCTATCGAAAATTTGTAACAGGTGTAAACCAATGAAATTAAAACACGCTTTCTACTGCAAAATTTTATAAATAACATCTTTCTTGTTTTCGTTAATTATTATAAATTGTTCTCATTAATATTATAAATTGTTCTCGTTAATAATAATAAATTATTATTATTATATGGAGAATTTTTTGTCATCAAAAACTAAACGGTCAATTTTTCCTGTTTTTTATGGTTTTTCTATTTTTTTTATATTACTAATTTTTCCTGCTTTTTTCTTGTTATTTTTTCTGTTTTTCCTTTTTTTCCTGTTTTGAAAAACAGTTTCTAAAGTTTCAACTTAATCAATTTAAGCAATCAGATGTCATTATCACTGCCTTTGGTACTATAAGAAATAACATGATTAGCTACCGAAAATATGTAACAGGTATAAAACAATGAAATTAAAACACGCTTTCTACTGCAAAATTTTATAAATAACACCTTTCTTGTTTTCGTTAATTATTATAAATTGTTCTCATTAATATTATAAATTGTTCTCGTTAATAATAATAAATTATTATTATTATATGGAGAATTTTTTGTCATAAAAAACTAAACTGTCAATTTTTCCTGTTTTTTTATGGTTTTTCTATTTTTTTTATATTACTAATTTTTCCTGCTTTTTTCTTGCTATTTTTTCTGTTTCTCTTTTTTTTTCCCGTTTTGAAAAATGGTTTCTAAAGTGTCAACTTAATCAATTTAAGCAATCAGATGTCATTTTCACTGCCTTTTTTACTATAAGAAATAACGTGATTAGCTATCGAAAATTTGTAACAGGTGTAAACCAATGAAATTAAAACACGCTTTCTACTGCAAAATTTTATAAATAACACCTTTCTTGTTTTCGTTAATTATTATAAATTGTTCTCATTAATATTATAAATTGTTCTCGTTAATAATAATAAATTATTATTATTATATGGAGAATTTTTTGTCATCAAAAACTAAACTGTCAATTTTTCCTGTTTTTTTATGGTTTTTCTATTTTTTTTATATTACTAATTGTTCCTACTTTTTTCTTGTTATTTTTTCTGTTTTTCCTTTTTTCCCGTTTTGAAAAACAGTTTCTAAAGTTTCAACTTAACCAATTTAAGCAATCAGATGTCATTATCACTGCCTTTGGTACTATAAGATATAACATGATTAGCTACCGAAAATATGTAACAGGTATAAAACAATGAAATTAAAACACGCTTTCTACTGCAAAATTTTATAAATAACACCTTTCTTGTTTTCGTTAATTATTATAAATTGTTCTCATTAATATTATAAATTGTTCTCGTTAATAATAATAAATTATTATTATTATATGGAGAATTTTTTGTCATCAAAAACTAAACTGTCAATTTTTCCTGTTTTTTTATGGTTTTTCTATTTTTTTTATATTACTAATTTTTCCTGCTTTTTTCTTGTTATTTTTTCTGTTTTTCCTTTTTTTCCTGTTTTGAAAAACAGTTTCTAAAGTTTCAACTTAATCAATTTAAGCAATCAGATGTCATTATCACTGCCTTTGGTACTATAAGAAATAACATGATTAGCTATCGAAAATTTCTAACAGGTATAAACTAATGAAATTAAACACGCTTTCTACTGCAAAATTTTATAAATAACATCTTTCTTGTTTTCGTTAATTATTATAAATTGTTCTCATTAATATTATAAATTGTTCTCGTTAATAATAATAAATTATTATTATTATATGGAGAATTTTTTGTCATCAAAAACTAAACTGTCAATTTTTCCTGTTTTTTATGGTTTCTCTAAAAAATTTTATATTACTAATTTTTCCTGCTTTTTTCTTGTTATTTTTTCTGTTTATCCTTTTTTTCCTGTTTTGAAAAATGGTTTCTAAAGTTTCAACTTAATGAATTTAAGCAATCAGATGTCATCTTCACTGCCTTTGGTACTTTAAGAAATAACGGGATTAGCTATCGAAAATGTTTAACAGGCATAATCCAATGAAATTAAAACATACTATCTACTGCAAAATTATATAAGTAACATTGTTCTTCTTCTCGTTAATGCGTTTGTCGAATTTCCCCCAGGAAAATCCTGGTAGTCCTTATCTCCTTTGGCCAAGTATCCTGATGACCTACTTATCCACTTGCCTTACCATTTCTTTTTACTACATTTTTTCTTCCAGCAAGTTTCAGCGGACAATACAGTTACAACTTTTAAAAGATTTGAGGTAGAAGAAACTGATTTCCTGGATAAGGAAGATTACGAAGAGGATGAAAAGAAATTAGAAAATGAAATAGTTTGGGTCAATGTTGTCATATTTTCAGTCCTTCACATTGCTGCTCTTTATGGTGGCTGCCTTCTCCTTTTTTCTGCTAAATGGCAGACAGTAGTATTCAGTAAGTTCGTTTTTCTGTTTTTCTCTGTTTTATTCATGAGCAGGCTAAGGTCGGTTCTTCGCTGCCTGGATTGGGCTTCTTTGGATGTAAAGCCGGGTGGTAGCTTCCTAATTTTGTCATCCAATAAGTTCAAAGGATGGAGGACGACGATGGCTGATTTCATTGCCCAGAAAAATTAGTAAGGTTTTAACTTAAATGACTTTAGTCTAGTAAGTCTACCAGTCTATTGAGTTGCTGAAAGTAAATCTATCTTTCACCATTATATTGTTGTGTCTCTTGTACGAACTTCTTGATTCTGCCAGGCTGGGAAGGTACGGCGTGCTGAAGAAACTGTGAAACCCGACAATCTCAAGGTGAATCACCAGTATTATGTCCCACTGGTGGGACATATTACTGGCGTTACAAGACGCCATGAAGGTGGATTATCGGTGGTAGATATCATCGGTCCATGCTTGACACAGAGAAGAATGGCTAACCGTAGTCCTTAAACTACCCGGGAAACCCCTTATTTACCTAGAAAAATAAGGTTCTATAGATGGAAAAATAGTATCAGTAAATAATACTATGTGCCAATGGTATCATTACTTGATAATCCGGTGCTCCCGCAAATAATTAACTAATTTAAATGACATGATAATACCTAAATAGCAACGAAGACCACACTGCCTTTCCATCATTCATATCATTTTCATTGAACTGTCTTTCATTTCAGTGAATTGCCTTGTTTGACCTCACTTTATTTATCAGTCTTGGGTTGAACGTTGCTGAAATAGGGATGCAGGGATTGTTTCAAAATTTTTCATTTTAGTTTTATTGGTCGTATGTAGTTGTAAGTCTCTTTTCTTTTATATATTTGTGTTTTGCTGAGGACGACCCTTGGACATAGGGTCGAAATGTTCATTCAAATTAGAATTCCACTTTCTTACGAAATGAATTGCCTATCACGAAAGTAAAGCAGTTCAAAATAGGGATGTTTTACTTTCGTCATGGAAAGGCAGTGTGGTCTTCGAAGTTATCTACGAATTTCCTATCTTTCTTCCTTTTTTTGATGTTTATAATAGTAGCTTTGTGGACAAGTGGAACCGGCACAATTATTTATGTCTAAAAATGTTATTCTTGGAAAATAGAGGCAAATACTATAGGTAATTGAAAATCAGGACAAATCTTCATTAATATGTAAGGTGACTACACCCCTCCTCCCTCAGAACCAAAAATATAATGTCATAGGAATAAACATTCTTTTCTGCTAAAGCGAATGTACGAATATTTCCCATTTATTAAGAGACACTAGAGTGTCATTTATTTTTATTATTCTTTTTTCTAAAGTAACGAAATTACCTTACTTTAGACCTAAGTGCCGTCTGTGTCATCAAAGACACCCAAGACATCAAGGAAAAGGCTCTAGTCTTCCCTCAAGGTTGTTACAGCTGTGAGGTCCTCCTGATCTGGTTGGATGTGGGTATTAAAGCTGTGCAAGTCTGCCTGATGGTTGTGCCGCTGTGTCTTTTAGGGCCTTCCCCTTTGAGGCATTCCCAGCGGAAGCTAGTGAATAGCGGCAATCAGATGCCTTGGATCGCTCATTTTTAGGGCATATCCTGAATATCACGATCTTCACACTCTGATGATGCTGGCCACAAGTGGTTACCTTGTTGCATTCTCACATTGATCGACTAGTCATTTTCTTAGTCCGGTGAATATTTAGTATTCTCCTGAGGAAGATTTTTTGTGAACGCTTGGATTTGTCTGTAATTGCCATGTCTCTGAAGTTTATATATATATATATATATATATATATATATATATATATATATATATATATATATATATATATATATATGTATATATATATATATATATATATATATATATATATATATATATATATATATGTATATATATATATATATTATAAATATATATATTTCATATAAATATATTAATAATTTTGGGAGGGAAGGAGATACACCAAAGGGTGCATTTTAATGCGAAAACATCCCAGCTCTCTTTGAGCAGTCACATTCTGGGATTGTCATATTTTGTGGAGCCTATTAAAAGTGGCACTTACCTTTTCTACTCTGATTGATGCATTTGTGCCGTTAAACCAGTGCTCTCAATTACGCTCCTTTGGTATTTGATCTGAACTACTTGTTCTATGTCCTGGTCCTGGCACTTTATATTCCAGAGAGAGTCGGTGGTTGCCATAATTTTTTTTTTTTTTACGTTTATTTTCAAATCCATCTCACCCCTTCTTTCTCTCAGCCTATTCAGTATTTCTTGAAGTTGCCTCTTACAAGACTCTAGCATTGGAGGACTCAAGCAATATCTAGGTCGCTCAGATGAAGCTCGCTGGGTTTAGCTGTATGCCACCGGGTTCACTGTATCTGAAGATGTAGTTTATCATAAGTGACTTTTTAGATTACACTGACTATCCGTTCAGAGCTGAAAAGAAAATCTATTGAAAACGGATAAAATTCTTCTTAAGACAGCGAAAAATGAAAAAAAAAAATTTTTAATACAAAAATGATAATGAAATTCCGAATATTTTAGTTTCAAATCCGGAAGCCTTTGTCAACGGTGAAAAAATATATAAACAAAATAAGAAATAACTTTAACGCCACCAGAAAAAAAAACAAACAAAGAAAACACTGTACAAAAAGACAAAAGGATAAAACCAAATAAAAACGAGATGAGAGCGAAAAAACCCGCATTTGAATAAAATACAATCAAGTAAAATGTACAAGACACAAGCCAGGATGTTATGATGTATACTATTGTAACGTATATTTCTGAATTAATCTTCTGAATGGAACTCTAACAAAATGAAACAGTATTTTTTTTTTTTTTTTTTACTTGTGACCTAGGTTAAATTAATTACAAACAAACATGCAGGGCAAGCAACTTTTGTGTTTGGTCAATTGAATGTATTTTTAAAATAGCGACGAAGACCACACTGCCTTCCATAATAAACAAATACGAAGTAGAAACAACAGGGAAAATCTTTTCAAGACAATGAAAATCAATTCTGTGAATATTTTGGCCCTATGTCCAAGGGCGGTCTTCAGCACAATACGAGAAAGAGAGAAAAAAATATGTATATATAAATAAACTGACATTAAAATGTAAATATCCTGGTTGAACTTAGTTGAAGTAAGAATGCTAGGGCTGTTTTAAAAAAAAGTTTTTAAAAGAACATTATTAGTTTGAATTCTCACATTTTAAGGTAATTTTATTTATATATACATATTTTTTTTTGTAGTAACTGTAGTAAGGAGTGACCCGGCTCAATAGTAACCAAAACTCTAAAAAACGGAATTTTGTTAGCAATAGCTACATCAAAAGAATTGCATTTTAATGTTGATTTTAAATATATAAGTTTAATCAAGTTAGTCTTACCCATCAAAAGTTACGAGCCTGAGAAAATTTGCCTTATTTTAGAAAATAGGGGAAAACACCCCCTTAAAAGTTATAGAATCTTAACGAAAATCACACCATCAGATTCAGCGTATCAGAGAACCATACTGTAGAATTTCAAGCTCCTATCTACAAAAATGTGGAATTTTTATATTTTTGGCCAGAAGGCAGATCACGGATGCGTGTTTAATTGTCTGTTTGTCCTTTTGTTTTGTTTTTTATTTTCCAGGGGTGATCGTATCGACCTTGTTGTCCTAGAATGTTGCAAGAGGGCTCATTCTAACGGAAATAAAAAGTTCTAGTGTCCTTTTTAAGTGACCAATAAATTGGAGGGCAACTAGGCCCCCTCCTACGCTAATCATTTTTCCAAAGTCATTGGATCAAAATTATGAGATAGCCATTTGATTCAGCATAGTCGAAAAACCTTATAACTATCTCTTTGAGAACGAATTACTCCCCCACAGTCCCTGTGGGAGGGGCTACAAGTTACAAACTTTGACCTGTGCTTACATATAGTAATGGTTATTGGGAAGTGTACAGACGTTATCAGAGGGGTTTTTTTGGTTGGGGGGGGGGGAGTTGTTGAGAAGAGGGGGATATGTTGGGGGAACTTTCCATGGAGAAATTTGTCATGGGGGAAGAAAATTTCCACGAAGGGAGCGCAGGATTTTCTAGCATTATTTAAAAAAAAAAAAATATGAAAAAGTATTTTCATCTGAAAGTAAGGAGCAGCATTAAAACGAGCAAAAATTAATACGCATATGAGGGGATTCGTCCCCTCTTCAATACCTCACTCTTTACGGTAAAGTATTTTCAGTAATTTCAACTCTTTATTCTACGGCCTTTGTGATTCAGGGGTCATTCTTAAGGAATTGGGACAAAACTTAAGCTTTGTTGTAAAGAGCGAGGTACTGCTGTGGGGGTAAACCCCCTCATATACGTAGTAAAAACATACGAATACAAAAAGTTCGTTACGTAAGCTAATTCGTAAGTTACGTATATCTTTTGCTAATAAAAACGATTGTAAAAAATTAAATGTTCTAGTTGCCTTTTTAAGTAACCAAAAAACTGAGGTATGGGCGCCTAGGCCTCCTCCGCCACTCCTTTTTTCCCAAAATCATTCGATCAAAACTATGAGAAAGCCATTTAGCCAAAAAAATAAATATGCCAATTTCGTTTTAATTATTCATCTGCGGAGAGCCAAAATCAAAACATGCATTAATTCAAAAACGTTTTTCAGTTAAAAAAACAAGTTTTTTTTAACTGAAAGTAAGGAGTGACATTAAAACTTAAAACGAACAGAAATTACTTCGCAGATGAAAGGGGCTGCTTCCTCATCAACGCCTCGCTCTTTACGCTAAAGTTTTTTACTGTTTTAAAAAGTAGAGTTGAGAGAAAGTGTCAAACTTTAGCGTAAAGAGCGGGACGTTGAGGAAGTTTTAATGTCGCTCATAACTTCCAGTTAAAAAAAACTTTTTTTTTTTTATTTAATTGCGCTGAAGACGGCCCTTGGACATAGGGCGGAAATATTCATAGAATTGATTTCCACTGTCTTGAAAAGATTTTCCCTATTGTTTCTACTTTGTATTTGTTTGAATGTATTTTTTGCTCTTTTTCTTTTTTTCTTTTTTTTTTAGTTGTACCTTCGGCACATTTTTTTTTTATGCCAGCACTCTCTAATAACTCAAATTTGTTAACACTGCGTCATCGTAGTTCATTTAGTAGAGTGCCTGCCTAGGATGCACTGGAGTTAAAATGATTTATCCCTAGTGGTAGATTTTACATTGCCAAACCCCTAATATCGTATTTGATGTTTGTTCCGATAGTTCCATTATATATTATTTCATTTTTATTCTAAAGTTTTCTGTATTTCTTTACATTTTTCAGCTTATTTTTTGTCCGTCGTTGGGGGTGTGCTTGGGATCGCAGCTGGTGCACATAGATTATGGTCTCACCGTTCATACAAAGCTAAACTTCCCCTTAGAGTTTTATTGATGATTGCCAACACCCTTGCGTGGCAGGTAAGGTCTTTAATTTGTGTGCAAAAACATAATTTTAATTTAATTTTTTGCTTAACGTTCAGGGATCGAGAACTCGAATAACAGATCTCAAACTATTTTTTATTATAATCATTATTTAAAGTACTTACAAGAAAAAAGTACCGGAGAAATAAATTAAGTATTTTTTTTTGTAGAAAAACTCCTTTGTGAAACATGTCCGCATGTTTCCCAATAAAAAATATTATCTGTAAGCAATAAGCAAATTGCAAAACTTCAAAATTTTACAATGGGGTCCTCTGATTGTTTTATAGTTTGGGAGGGAGGGAGATCCACCAAAGGGTGTATTTTAATTCCAAAACATCTCAGCTCTCATTGAGCAATTAGATAAATATAAAGCTAGTTCTGAGGGGGAGATGAGGAGGGAATGGAGGTAGAATTTGATATATAATTCCTTAGACCCTAACCGGGATTTTTTCGGTGGGTTGATTTTGATGGGGGGTGGGGGGGGGGCTGTACAATAGAAACTTTTAAAAACGCATCCAAAATGTGAAATATTGTAAACACCGACCACCAATCTCCACATCTCCATTTCTCCCACTGACAAAACTTGGTTCCTTCATTAGGTTTCAAATATTCTACTAAATATTTCTCTTCTTAGAGTAAAGTTAGTATTTGAATTTTTACTACGTTTTCATTCTTAATGAAATATGAACCTTCAAAAAAATTTATTACATTTAAAAAATTTCCACAACTGAATCAAAATTACCCACAACTGCTAACAAAGTAAATTGTTTAATGAATCGTATCAATTAGCTTTACTAATTGCTCCTTAACGTAACTTGTCATTTTACTTGATTCAGACGTGCCTTTTACGTCAGTGCGAATACTGTAATATTATGCTGTGTATAGCTGTATGAAGGCGGGGGGAGAGGGGGCATAAGGGGGAAATTACTCCCAAGTATTAGTCCTAAGGATTAAAAAAAGTTTTACTAATTTTGGGAATACATTATTGAGGTTGGGTAAACAATCACTTTTTGGGCACTAATTTGTTAAATATTTATCAAAAATTCGAGAAAATTAAAAATAAAGTCTCATTTAACCCTACTCTACTGCTTTCTTCAGAACAGTAAAGAGCATGTGTCGATAAAACCACTGTTTATCTTATTGAACACCCTATGAGGTATGTAAATAATGCTACACAAGGATGTTTAAGAAATGTGGTTAATAATAGGCTATAAATGGCCAGGAAAACCTTATAGATAATTACTTTTTTAGAATAGCCTATATGAATGGGCAAGGGATCATCGAGTTCACCACAAATTTGGTGAAACCAATGCTGACCCCCACAATTCTCGGCGTGGTTTTTTCTTCAGTCATGTTGGCTGGCTTCTTGTAAAAAAACATCCAGATGTCAAGGCAAAAGGATCGATGCTAGATATGTCTGATCTACTGGCAGACCCTGTTATTCGTTTTCAAAAACAGTAAGTTTAACATAATATGACAATTTTTACAGAAAACAAAGAAATAGGTTGCTATCATGATGTCACAATTCCTCCTTCATGCTCGGGCCTTACACTGAGCATGAAGGAGTTAAATTTTTTTTTTCAAAAGGGATTCAAAACATGTCTCTTCAAAGCTCAAACAGGGTTCGTACTTTTATTAATCTAATTTCTTGCGCAAGAGAAAGGAAAAAGCCAAGAGACCAAAATAAACTATTTGATAATTTGAGTAAGAAGTGCTAAGAAATTCATGTTTCTCCCAAACATCCACCCCCACTCTTCACCTACGTACGTGCCTTGTGTCAGATTTCGTTATGTTTGCTTCAGGTAGTCTTATGTTAAATAAGAGATAAATATAACTAGAAAAATTGTCCACCTTCTTTTTTCATTATTTTAAAAGAAATTTTATTTTAGATTTGTCTTCCCCATTTTAAATTCAAATATATTTATTTTTTATTTTTTCTGATCTTGTTTGTACATTTCTATATTTAATTTCTAATTAAAAAAAGTTACTAATGTAAACTAACTTTCGTCGATGTATCCGTAACTGATTTGGCAAAAATAAAATCTAGGGGGCAACCCCTTTTTTGTATATATTTTTGTTAAATGTGCAGTCTTATACATTCTTCTATACATTGTACTATGTTAAATATACATTCTTATACATTCTTCTTATTTATATATTCGTATTTGTAAATGAAACCGTCTGAATTTAATACGACCACCCATCCCATAAGAGCCTTATATGCCCCCAGGGTATAACTTAAAGGCTAAATGGCCACCTGGCACCCTGGATGTACCGCTACTACCAGCAACTCACTGGAGGACCAAGCCACCTGAGCCCGCACAGCGTGTATGCTGCTCCTTTATCCAAATCTATTTTCCGCCCTCTTTACGCTCTGAAAAGAATCGACTTTCCTTAAATCTTTCCTTCTGGCCTCCTCCTACCTAATTTGGGGAGAACCTGCTTTTCGCTTGACCCTATATGGCTGGCCAAAAAGGACGATCCTTGGCAACCTGTTATATTTCATCTGCAGAACGTCCCCTAGATATCCAGCCCTCTTCTTATTACAGCCTTAGAAAGGAGGATAGAACCAGATTCTTCGTTTAGTTTACTGTTTGAAATGTAGTCAATCAGATGGTTTACTCAGAATAATCCGTAGACAATTCTCCCAGAAATATGCAATAAATCTTTCATTTTCCGGAGCCCCAAATGACCACTGTCTTCAATTTAGCTTCAAATATTTCTATCCTGGCAAGCAGTTTATCTTCTTTTTCTTCCAGAACTTTTTCAACTTTCAAAAAACATATTCTATTCTAATTTTAACATCTTAACGGCTTCCACTATCTTTACTAATAATACTGTTTAGATAAGTGAATCTATCCACTTGATAGATCTTATTGTCACTCAATCCCACCTCTTCACCTTCACTTAGTCTTAAGTACCTTAGCCTTAGTAACATTAATTTTCTTTATTAATTAATTCAAGTCTGTTCTGGTGCCCTGAGCTGTCAAAATCTCCAAGAAATGATATTTTGTTTGCGTGTGCACATCAGAGTGTGAGAGGTATACATTTACGGAAGGAGACGGGACAGTGAATATTGTTTTATGTCTAAAATTCCCTTCAACAAGTAAACTTCGGTCTACTAGAGCTGCCTATGAAAACTGATTACTAAAGATGAAGAGTATGAATTGTTACCGCTTATTTGTGAGCATAAAATTCCTAAATTATGAAAAAATATACATAAATTGTTCAGATACACTTTATCCTTGTTGCGGCAGAAATTTCGTACAGCAGGCTGATGCATAGATAACCATTACAAAAGTAGCGCTGGCTTTATTAGCACTTGTTAGGCTTTTAGAGCTTTGATTTAAATATTGGGAGTAAAAATTAAAACAATGAAAGAATTCCTGGAGCTGATCCCTCCCTCTTATTAAGTTCTATGACTAATTATTCTATGACTATGATTTGACCCATCTAACTATAGTACGAATGTTATTATAAAAAGCACTGAGTCTTATTTTCTTTTTCGATGATTTCATTTCATGTTTCTTTTTGAAAATTTCATTTCATGTTTCATGTTTCAATGAAAAAAATTGCTTTCAATTATTTCTTGTTTTTCAGTGATTCCATTTCTGTCCTATTTGCAGATTTTATATTCAACTGATAGATTTTAGAAGCTTATCAGGGGAATAAATTATATATGATTAAACATGGTGAAACTGGAAGTATTGTATATTTTAGCGATTTTGCCATTAACTATACTCACCTAGTTACTTGATGATAAGGTTCGAAGTCGGTATAAATTTGTGTAATATTTGTGTAAATGTTAATGTGGAACATACTAGGAAGTGTAATGGACCCTGTTTTTCGCGTTTTCCTTATTTTGAAAACGAGGATGGATTGATTAAAAATAATATTAGCTCAAAGTAAGGAACGAGGCTGAAAGTTAAGACGAGCAACAGTTTCAAAGCTAATTCATAATTTTTTCTCCAAATTATTGGGCGGGGAGGGGGGGAACTACACCCCCTTGCCCCCTCTAACGATGCCATTAAGGAAGAGGTTGCCCAGCCCAAAAATGTCCACCAAAGCAGACAAATGCCAGAAGCGGTATCCATAAATTAGAACACAATATGTATGGTCACTTACTGGGTTGTATCCTCTAACGGGGGGAGGGGCACTCCTCATGGTCACCCTGCAGTGCCATTTGCAGTCACGGTTTCGGTAAAAGAAAAAAACTTGAAAGGTCCACCCAGTCGCCACTATATGACCACGTAAGCAGGATTATCCTTTTGGGAGGAATAGGTCCAACCTTTTGCATCCAGCCTACCCTTGTCAAGGAATCCCAGCTGTAAATATACATTAATTCGAGCAATTTCTCTTTTCATATATCATATAGCCTTGGCAATATTATAAAACGTATGAATTCTTGCTTATAATCAAATTTATGATTTTGATCATCTTGCTTTGTATGCTAGGAAAATTAGAAAACTGGTAGAAAACTGTCGTCTAGTACAGAGTAACATAAATTGCAATGTATTTGAAACTGACATCTGAACCTCATCAAAATATGTAATTTCAGATCATTCTTCATTTTAGATATTACACACCCTTGGCAATGATTTTCTGTTTCATTTTACCAACAGTAGTACCAGCCATCTGTTGGGATGAATCCTACTGGGTGGCCTTTTTTGGTCCAGCAATTGGTCGGCTGGTATTTACATTGAATGCCACGTGGATGATTAATTCCTTTGCACACATGTGGGGAAACAAACCTTATGACAAGTAAGTTTGTTGTAGTAAATTTTAGTAGTATTAATGTGGGTGTTAACCTATCCTTTGACGGGGGTATGGGGCACGGTCCTATGGGTGACTTAAACTAGGGTAGCGTATTCCTTAGGGTTGGACTGACTAATTACATGAGACGTACCTACTGGGTATAGAAGATAAGCTTAAATAACGTTATAGATAGGTTGAACATAAATAAGTATATTTTATCTGACTCACAACAACGGTTCAGGAACAGAATATGCACAAATATATTTTGGGGGTTGATTAGATATTAGGGTGGCAAATGTAAATCAACAAAGAACCTGCTAATTATGCAAAAAATCTAGAATATTATAGAAAATGTAAGAATTTGGTATTACAGAAGAAATTTATCCCAAAAAGTTTCTGAAAGGGCTTGAAAAAATTCCATGAAAATTCCACAGCTTCCCCTCGAAAATTGCAGCATTTTGAATTGTGTATGTTTTAGTATTTTAAGGTGTAAATATAGAGGTGGGAGCTAATAGCAAAAACACCCTGGGACAATAGCACCAAGTGTGAATCAAGAGGTGTTAAATCACCAAGTACCTCAAAATTAAAGTTTTAGCTCCCATTCAGCACCATCTTAGTATCCATCTAAGATCTGTTAATTCCCAAAAACCACAGTTTCAGAAGATTCTTCTTCTACTTGTTCCAAAATTATGAAGGCGATAGGAAAGCGTCACCTTTTTGTCAGTGTTGCCACTGACAAAAACCAATAAGCAAAACTAGTAGTGACAGCATAATGCTTCCGGGCACGCATATATAAGATAAATCTGTATCTACTAGTCCTTCAAGAATTTATTACGCGCACTTGAGTCTTACGCAATACTCTAGTGCACCTGTAACAGTATAGTACACATAAGCAATTGGGAATATTTCGAGATGCAGATGTTAATTACATAATAGGGATTGTATAAAAAATCCACAAGGGACAGGGCTTCTTTACTTTAGGATTTCTTTGGGTGTTACTTAATAGGACTTGTTAGGTTCCGTTAGTCAAGCGGGGAGCACACACATAGGTGTTACGTAATGACGGTGCACACGTGGAACGTGATGCAATCTAGCGTGACTTGGCACATTTGTTGAAATGACATAATGGCAGCATATACGCGGGGTGCTACGTAATGAAGGTGAACATGTGGGTGGTTACATATTATTTTAAGAGTTCTTTCTTAAGGATTAAATTTTTTTCAGGATTTCATTTTCTTTTAAGATGTTTTTTCTTTCAAGGGTTTTTTTCAAGGAACCTTTATAACCTAAAGATTTTTGTACGCATTAGGATTTTAAAAGTGATCGGAATGAAGCAATAGACAGGTGGACTATAAAAGCCTTTCTAATATTATTATTCTAGAAAGAATTTCTTCTTGATAGCCTTTTGCACTCAAGGAGAACTCTCTATCCCGCTTACTACAGCAATTAAAGTTTTCAACTCCACAAGCATTATTAAAACACAGAAAAGAGCAAATAAAACTCAGCAAACGGAAAAACAAAACGTTAAATAAGCTTGTAATTGGTAAAATATGCGCAAAAAGAACGATGAATTACAGAAAGGGAGGGGAGGGGGGCATAGCAGCCAATTCTAGGGAGGGAGGGACGGGTGGTAAATTTAATAGTGGTAAATTTAAGCCATATTTAGAAATATTTGTTAGAGATCTTAATGAAAATGCGTCGTTTCTATTGCTCTGTTAGATGCACATACAATAAAAAACGACATTTTTCCATTCGGTTATTTCCGGGAGGTTTTAATGAAAATTCCTATTTCTTTAAGCCAAGACTATGCAAATTCATGCAACTGTAACACTCTGTGGCTGTCCCACCCTAGTAAGCGATTCCAAAGTGGATGGGTCGCAATTAGAGGTAAATTTAACCCATATTAAGAGATATAACTGAGAGATCTAAAGCAAAATGCATCGTTTTCATTTCTTTTAGATGTGCCTGTCTGTTACATTCCATTAATAGAAATCTCGATACTAGCGAAAACCCAATTTTAAAAATGAAACACGCAAACGAAGAAAAAAAAACAGATTCTTGTATTCGATTATTTCTAAGAGCTTTTATTGAAAATGATATGTTCCTTTGAGCCGATGCTATGCATGTTCACGCCACCGTGAAAATATATAGCTGGCCCACCCTCTGGCAACCAATTCCAGAGGAGGAAGGTTGTTATTAGAGGTAAATTTGAACCATATTAAAAGATATATATGGGAGGTCTTAATGAAAATGCCTCGTTTCTTTGAGCCAAGACTAGGTGTGCGTTGCCATGACAGTGAGATGTCAAGTCCTATCAGAATACCAAAAATGTTCACCATCAATAGTGAGGGTGGATATGTGAGAGTGAGATCTCCACAGTTTATAGCACGCTGAGATAGGCAAACACACACTAAGGAAAGCAGGTCCGGCGAGAGAGAGAGAGAGAGAGAGAGAGAGAGAGAGAGAGAGAGAGAGAGAGAGAGAGAGAGAGAGACAAAAAACACACAAAACAAAGATTTAAACACACAAGTCAGATACGCAGTGCGAGAGAGACAAAAACCACACATGCATACGTAAGGAATCAGACATACAAACACAGAGACAGACAAACACACAGTCAAGCAAACAGCCAGGATGAGACAGTTACAAATAACACAATCGAAAACATAGACAAACAAGCACACAAAGACATACATACAGACAGGCAGACGCACACTAAGACACACACAGAGACATGCAAACACAAGGTCAGACAGACAGGAACAATGAGAGAGATAAAAACATACACAAACACAAAGAGTCCGACACACAAAAACAAACACAGAGACATGCAAAAACACAGAGATAAGCACAGAGACATGCAAAAACACAGAGATAAGCACAGAGACATGCAAAGACACACAGAGACAGGCACGTTTACAGTCCGACACACGGACACGGTGAGAGAGAGAGACAAAAACACACGAACACACAAATACACAGACAAGCACAGAGAGAGGCAAACATACACTCAGACACACACAGAGACAGGCAAACACACAGTCAGATACAAAGGCAAGGTGAGAAAAAGTAAAAAAAAATACTAGCACTCGGAGTAAAACACACGAACAGAGTCAAACTCACAAACACAAAGACAGGCAAACACAAACAGTCAGACGCAAAGGCAAGGTAAGAGAGAGACCAAAAAACACACACAGACACACAGAGTCAGACACACAACCGCACAAAGACAAAAACAGAGACAGGCAAGCACAAATTGAGATCCACAAAGAGACAGGAAAACATAGTCAGACGCATTGGCACGGTGAGAGAGAGAGATAAAAAAAACATAGAGTCAGACACACAAACACAGAGACAGGCATACATACATTGAGACAAACACAGAGACAGGCAAACATAGTCAGACACATTGGCACCGTGAGACAGCGAAAAAAACACAAACATACCGAGTCAGACACACAAACATAAAGACAGGCAAACACACACTCGGACACACACTCAGATAGACGAACACACAGTCAGACACACAAGCACGGTGAGAGAGAGAAGAAAAACACACATATACACAGAATCAGACACACAAAGACAAACACAAAGACAGGCAAAAGCACTCTCAGACACGCACAGAGACAGGCAAACACACAGTCAGACACACGCAGAGACAGGCAAACACATAGTCATTCACACAGACAGAGTGAGACAGAGTCACAAAACACACACAAATCACAAAGACAAACACAGAGACAAGCAAACACACACTCAGAAACACACAGAGACAGGCAAACAAACACAAACACACATAATAAAACACACAAACAGAGACAGACAAACACACAATCAGACATATAGGTACGATAAGAGATAGACAAAAAACACACACAAACAAACAGAGTTAGACAAACAAACACACAAATACAAACACAGAGATTTGCAAACGCACACTCAGAAACACACAGAGACAGGCTGACGCAAAGAAAGACACACATGTATGGTGAGAGAGAAACACAAAACACACAGAGGCAGACACACAAACGCACAAACAAAAACACAGAGAAAAACAAACACACATTTAGACACACGCACAAAGACAGGCAAACACATAGTCAGACACACAGGCACGGTGAGAGAGACAAAAAACAATCAAAAACACACAAAGATAAACACAGAGGCAGGCATACACACACTCAAACACACACAAAAGACAGACAAACACACAGGCAAGGTGAGAGATAGACAAAAACACACACAAACAAACAGAGTCAGACAAATAACAAAGACAAACACAGAGACTGGCAAACACACACATAGAGACAGGCAAACACATAGTAAGACACACATGCATGTGGAGAGAGAAACACAAAACAAAAACAGAGTCAGACACACAAAAGCACAAGGACAAACACAGAGAGGAACAAACACACATTTAGACACGCACACAGAGACAGATGAACACACACTCAGAAACACGGGCAGGGTGAGAGAGAGAGAGAGAAAGACAAAAGCACACAAAATTACACAGAGTCAGACACAAATGCATGGTGGTAGAGAGACAAAAAATCACGCGAATAAGCAGTCAAACACACAAAAATATAAAGACAAACACAGAGAGAGGCAAACAAACTCTCGACACAAACACACAGTCAGATACACAGGCACGCTGAGAGAGAGACAAAAAACACACACTAACACGCGAAGCCAGACAGACAAACACGCAAACATAAATACAGAGACAGGCAAACACACATTCAAACACATACAGAGACACGCACAACCAACTTGTCTTACCCTTGGTACCTGCAGCTGACCTGTTTTAACAGCTGAAATAATTATGTAATTCATATGGCTGTTTCATGGAAACTCGCGCTTCTTTTGAAGGATTCAGCCTTTTTCTTTTTCCCTGCTAGTAGGTTAGGTTATTTTAACCTTACCCATACGTGGTAGGTTAGGTCACGTTAGGTTAGATGGTGCACCACCTAAAAAGTTTTACATCCTATTTTTACCACGAAATTATAAGAAAGTAATGCATCTTTTTTCTTTGCTTTATTAATGCTCTATTTGTTGAAGTTATCGAAACAAAGGTATTTCTCTGAATTGCTTTTATTAGCCAATTTGATTAGCGAATTTTCAGTCCTGTGTAGAACCTTGTAACGCCAATTAATCGTTTCTAAAATAACATCAATTAATCGTTTCAAAAAGGACAACCTCCGGCAATCTGTCATCCTTCATCCGCAGATCGTGCCGTAGCTATCTCAAGCTTTCTCTCATAATAGCCCTAGAAAGCTGGACTGAATCACACTTTTCGTACTTTCTGCTATTTGGAATACAGTCAGTCAGCCGGGTACCCAGAACAACCCGTAGGCAATTTCTCTGAAAACATCTAGCAAATATCTATCCGCTTTTCAGAGCGCCAATGCCTCAGAGCAGTGCACTTCTATTTGTTTTGACAGTAGAATACTTATCTTTGCTCTCTTCTACTTCCAAATATTAAATCTACTTTTGTTTTTAGTAGTAGTATTAATTTATTAACCAAAGGAAATAACACAGACAAAATCAATCGGTAGCACACCAAAAGCGTTGCTTGCGAGGGTGTGTTACTAACAAAAAGAACAAAAAATAGAAGAAAAAAGAACAAAAACAGAAAAACAATGAGTTAATCTAAAATGAGCAGAAAGGTGAAACCGTGTACCCAGAAAAAAAAAATTATATAAATAATTCATACACAATCAAACAACATAATATCATGATCCCGAAGCAAAAAAAGAAAAAAAAACAATAAACAATTATTTTCAATACTAAATCAATCAATCTCAATCTATTTCAAAGGTATACCTACCAAGAAACCCCACACGCAGCACGGCCTTAAATTGATTAATGGGCAATTCTTTAATACTTGGAACAAGCTTATTCCATAGCTTAGCCCCTCTATAAATAATTGAAAAAGCAGTCCTACTTGAAACTAGGCGAGGAACCTCAATATCTCCACTTGTTCGAGTTCTATGATCATGAATATTAGACCTATCCCGAAAACTTCCTGTAAAACATTCTGGAACGCACCCATAATGATACTTATACATAAAAACCAGTGTATAAAAATCACGCAATCCGGCTGCAGGCATTATATTTATCATACTATACATTGACCTGACCGAATCCCGGTTCCCTATTCCACAAAGTGATCTAATGGCATTATTCTGCAGTACGCGGATTGGGCGAAGTATTGAGGGGAATGTCCCAAGCCATACAGACGAGCAATACAAAATATACGGATGAATCAGAGAAAAATATAATAACCGTAAAACATTTGAAGGAAATAAATGTTTTAGTTTACGGATAACCCCTAAATTCCGCGATAATATTCTACTTATAGCTTTTACATGGCACTTAAATGATAAAATTTCGTCAATAATAATCCCAAGGTACTTAACGGACTTTGACCGCTTAACAATTCCCTTCGGTGTAGCTATTTCCATAATCCAAGGATAATAATTTGGGGACCGTGAAAAAATAACAAAATTTGACTTATTTATATTTAGGTCAAGGCGGTTTATCTTCAACCAAAGACATGTCATAGTCATTGCTGCATTAATTGTTGAGGTAAGTTGTTGTTCAGTTGAGGCAACACACATCAATGTCGCATCATCAGCAAATAAGGGTGTAGTAATCCTGGTTCCCGAAGGTGCGGGATTCACTATATCCCCTATTCTAGAAGTAGTTGCAACAGCATTTGGCAGATCATTTAAACTTTTTACTTATTTTTGGAGGCTCAAGTTTTTGTGCCAGCTACTTATTTTGGTTTTGATTCCGTTCGGGAGCGGAATCTTCTCATGTCTCAAACATAACACAATTCTCAAAGGGACTGACCAGAAACCAATTTGGTTTGTTTCATAACCTGTTTATAATCGCACATACATTGTGTCGTCTTAATTAGGCCGTTCAGGTTGAAACTAACAGAGTTGATGACGTAACATTATTAATCCCCAGTTTACTATCTATTTTCAAGAGCTGAAGAGTCATTGATATAGTGAAATATACTATATATCCCAGGGACCCATATATCCCATATTATATATCATCTACATTGCACCTACAGAAAGTAAACTTGTGATGTTCTTCACCTAGACGTCCTTGCGACGTGCGTTGTAAAACCAAGAATGTAAATATAATATAATTGCTTTATTAAACTGTCAATATTTACCCCTTTGCCCTGATTTTCTTTATGAACTGGATATTCTATCTCTCACACTCTCTCTCTACCCCCCTCTCTCTCTCACACCCCACTCTCTTTTCCTTTGTATTTAATTTTGTGTCCTCTGTTACCTTATTTTCTTCCTTAATTTATTTTACCCATGTTTTCAGATATATTGCACCTACAGAAAGTAAACTTGTGACGTTCTTCGCCAAGATGTTCTTGCGATGTGTTTTCTAAAACCTAGAATATAAATATACTGTGAAGATTTACCCTTTGCCCTGATTTTCTTTATGAAATGGATACTCTATCTCTCTCACTCTCTCTACCCCTATGTGTCTCTCACGCTCCCTCACTCTCTTTTCCTTTGTATTTAATTTTAGGTCCTCTGTTACCTTCTTTTCTTCCTTACCTTATTTTACCCATTTTTTCAGATATATTGCACCTACAGAAAGTAAACTTGTGACGTTCTTCACTCTTGGAGAGGGATGGCACAACTATCATCATACATTTCCTCAAGATTATAGATCAGGTGAATTAGGAGGGACAAGGGCTAATCTGACAACGCTGTTAATCGACTTTTTCTTCCTACTTGGACAGGTGTACGATAGAAAGACCGTGTCTGATGAACATGTATTAAAAAGGAGTAAAAGAACTGGAGATGGGTCTCATGCACCGGTGAAATAAAGCTATGAAATAGCACATGAGTTTTCTAGTTCAGTCAAAACGATGAGGTATACGCGAATTTAAAATGTCTGCAATTGTCCTATCTATTTTGTATTTGCTAACTTTCCGGTTTTATTTTAATTGCTGTAATAAACGTGAATTTAAAAACGATGCATATCAAGTCCATTTCTGTATAAGGAGAAGTGTATATAGATGCTTCTAAGCCAACAACACTTAACGGCTGCCAGGCATATCATGGTAACGCTATAGCGTTGCCTACAGTAGAGGCTATACGGCTAAAAAAAAGTCAGGTCTTTGGCATTTTAACATGGCTCTTATTTCTCTGCGCCAAAGGTTCTATGTGGAACTGTCAGATAGGGTCTTGTGACTGAGTTAAATGAGGGATTTAAGAGTTTATAAAATAGCGTGATAAGTTGAACAGTTGTGTTTTGTTTACCGGAAAGGCTGTAGAAAAATGGGTCATTTTGGAGGTGCTGTCATGCGTCACAACACCAAAGATTTTGTATGAGTGTTCTGAGACGGTCAAGTGTCACTAAATCGATTTAGAAAGTTCGAAAGGCTTGTAAAACTGAAATGACAAGCATTACAACGGTATTCGACTTGGAAGAGGGGTTAAAAATTGTGTTTCAAACTACCTACGAAACAAATAGTGTAGAAATGTTTTGTTAATTAAACCAGAAAGTTTAAAAGAAGCTCTTAAGATAACACGACAAGCAGAACTCTAGGAACGGGGGGGGGGGGTTGTTTTTATGGCACTTGGTATTAACCAAGTGACATATAGCAATCGCCAATTCTGTCGGTCCCGGTTTTGCTACTTTAGGCACTTCCAGGTAAGTTAAGACGATGAAATTTGGCAGGCGTATCAGAGACGGGACCAACTTAAATTAGAAATAGTCGTTTTCCAATTTGACCATCTGGGGGGGGGGGGGAGTGGGGGCCGGTTAATTCGGAAAAAATAGAAAAACTGAAGTATTTTTAACTTACGAACTGTTGATCAGATCTTAATGAAATTTGATGTTTGGAAGGATATCGTGTCTTAGAGCTGTTATTTTAAATCCCGATCGGATCTGGTGACATTGGGGAGGATATGGGAGGGGGAAACCTAAAATCTTGGAAAACACTTAGAGTGGAGGGATCGGGATGAAACTTGGTGGGAAAAATAAGCACAAGTCCTAGATACATGATTGACAAAACCGGAACGGATCCGCTCTCTTTGGGGCGGTTTGGGGGGTAATTCTGAAAAATTAAAAAAATGAGGTATTTTTAACTTACGATCGGGTGATCGGATCTCAATGAAATTTGATATTTAGAAGGATATGGTGTCTTAGAGCTCTTATTTTAAATTCCGAACAGATCTGGTGACATTGGGGGAGGGAGTTGGAGGGGGAAACCTAAAACTTGGAAAAAACTCAGAGTGGAGGGATCGGGATGAAACTTAGTTGGAATATTAAGAACAAGTCCTAGATACATGAGTGACATAACCGGAACGGATCTGCTCTCTTTGGGGTAGTTGGGGGAGGGGTTGATTCGGAAAAATTAGAAAAAATGAGGTATTTTTAACTTACGAACGGGTGATCAGATCTCAATGAAATTTGATATTTAGAAGGATGTTGTGTCTCAAAGCTCTTATTTTAAATCCTGACCGGATCTGGTTACATTGGGGGAAGTTTGGGGGTGGGGAACCTAAAATCATGGAAAACGCTTAGATTGGAGGGATCGGGATGAAACTTGGTGGGAAAAATAAGTGCAGAAGTCTTACATACGTGATTTACATAATTGGAACGGATCCGCTCTACTGGGGGGGGGGGCTAATTCTGAAAAATAAGAAAAATGACGTATTTTTGACTTACGAAGGAGTGATCGGATCTTCATGAAACTTCATATTTAGAAGGACCTCGTAACTCAGATCTCTTATTTTAAATCTCAACCGGATCAAGCGTAATTGGGGGGCAGTTGGGGGACCGGAAATCTTAGAAAATACTTAAAGCGGTGAGATCAGGATAAAACTGGATGGGAAGAATAGAAACCTGTCTAAGATACGTGACTGACATAACCGGACCGGATCTGCTCTCTTTGGTGAAATTGGGGGGGGGGGGGTAATTTTGAAAATTGACGTATTTGTAACTTACGAAAGGGTGACCAGATCTTAATGAAATTTGATATTTAGAATGATCCTGTGCTTTAAAGTTCTAATTTGAAATTCCTAACAGATCCTGTGACATTGGGGGAGTTAGAGGGGGAAACCGGAATCCTTGGAAAACGTGAAAATTGGGGTATTTTTATCTTACGAATAGATGATCGGATCTTAATGAAATTTGATTTTTAGAAGGAATCCATGTCTCAGAGCTCTTATTTCAAGTCCCAACCAGATCTTTTGATATTGGGGGAGTTGGAGGGGGAAATCTTGGAAAAACACTTGGAGTGGAGGAATCGGGACGAAGCTTGGTGGATAGAATAAAGAAATGTCCTTGATACGTGATTGGCATAATCGTACTGGATTCGCTCTCTTAGGGAGAGTTGGGGGAGGGGTTCAGTGATTTGGTGAGTTTGGTGATTCTGGACGTGCTAGGACGATTGAAATTGGTAGGCGTGTCAGGGAGCTGCACAATTTGACTTGATAAAGTCGTTTTTCCTGATTCGACCATCTGGGGCTAAAAGGAGAGGAAAAATTAGAAAAAAATAGGTATTTATAACTTACGAGTGGGTGATCGGATCTTAATGAATTTTGATATTTAGAAGGACATCTTGACTCAGAGCTCTTATTTTAATCCTGACCGGCATTAAGCCTCTTATTTTCCTTTTTAAATCAATCTATTGATTCATAGAATTTTGTTAGAGCTCGTACCATATGATCTCTTGGCTCTTAGCTCTTCTCGCCTCGTCACAAGTGCCATATGAGCTCTTAGCTCTTGTTAATTTAATGTTCTTCGAGGAAAATACAGAAATGACATTTTAAAATAAAAATACCCCGAAAACGTATTTTTCGAGGGAATCTAGGGGGGAAATACCACACATCCCTTCCCCCCCCCCCCCCCCAAATAAACGCCTTTGCACCTGAGGCAAAGTCGTGATTGATCTGATTTAATAACTAAAGCTTTCAAACTGACGTTTCAAAATTCTAGTAAAGTTTGGAATCCTGCAAACAAAAAAGAAAATTAGTATTCTAAGATTTTTTTAGTGCATCCAACTATTTAAAAAAAAATTCAGAAATATAGTGGTCAATTCAAAGATAGGCTTTGTTGAATAATTTAACTAAGACCTAGAGCTCTGTAAGATAAAGGCCAATCTAAAGAAAAATCTTGAGGGGGCACAATGTGACAAGGGGTCTATAATTGACCAAATTGGCCAGTTTATTAAAAAAAAAGATACGAAGTGAGGCCTCCTGAAAATCTTGGGGGAGGGTGCGGTACCCATCTGCCCTGCTGTATTTGAATTAAGATAGGCTTTGTAAGGCTCATAAACACTTGGAACTATTTATGCATAAAAAAATTAGCAATGCAGGGTTTCTCAATAAGAAGGGTCCGTTTTTTCGAAGTTTATGCCTCCATCCTAAATAAATTCCCCAAAATAAACTCGTTATGCCTGTATCGTAAAGTTTTTACCGTAATTAATTTTTAAAATATTTACAGACCTTTATAAGGGGTTTCAAGTGACATTTCATCCCTTAGGCACATTCATAGTGCATAGGAGGAGGTACATTAAAGATGGCGCAAATTCACTAAGACAAGTGACTATTCAAAGAAATATACAAATATTTCAAGATTTTGGGATAGGTCGCAGCCCCAGCTCCCTTAATACTGGCCACCAGTATTATCACTGCTATTAAGAATAATTTGTCTTCTGACGTACTTTATACATAAATCTTGTCTCATTTGACCTCTTGATCTTAAATTTTATAGAATAATTTAGTATAGATTTGACTTGTAGATTGTTAAAGTGACCCTTGAAGGTATTTTTAGTAAGAGGATGCTGCCAATCATATTCAAATTCTATTTGAAAGCATACGAGGTGTCATTTAAGGGGGAACGGTATAGAAAACCTTATGGCTATCTCTTCCATGTTAAATATTTTTAGCATGTCTGACAACAACTGAAGTATAAGGGCATTGATTTTGGTTTTTATTTATTGCCCCGATCAAGCACTATAATCTGTGTTGGCTACTTATTTCCTTTTTTTTACAGGGTTTCTGAATTCAGCTTTTTCATGCGAATTTTATTTATACTCGTCTAAGAAAATGGTGCATACAATTTTGATGATTTTGTTCTTAATATTTTAAGCTGTCCTGAGGTGGTAATACAAATAAGACGTCATGTCATTTGCAACTAGTTTCTACCTGTTAGGCGGAAACCAATAAAAGTTTTTATTGCTTATGCTAATAAAAAATAAAACTGAAGACTATTTCATTTTTTCCTCTCACTACACTTTGTGTTTTATTACATCTTACTACGCGAATGTGAAGAAAGTCTAAGTATTGCTTAATTTTTGTTAACTTTAACATACTTATCGAAATACATCACAAGCACCTTTCTATTTTTAAATTTCACATTTTCCTCTAGATTTTGACAGATAACTTGTTTTTATGTGTTCCGGATTTTACCATCTATCGATCAACAGTAAACTTAAGGCCAATTTCCACCAGAATTAGAGTTCACCTTCCTTCCTCGCAAAAACAACCATTTTTTCACTACAAAACGCGAATTTCTTGAGTACCATCCAGTTCGACTCTTATCCAGCGATACCAGCGCTTTGACATAAACTTTAATAGTTTTCCCAACAACAATTGAACCACAAGAGATTAATTTGTACCATCTAAACAGTAGGTCAAAAATTTGTCCTAGTAAGGAGACAGTTCTCAATAAATTAAAACCTGTTTACTGAGAATTTTCTAAAAGGTGATTTTAAATAAAACCAAATATACCGGAAAATTTTATCGACCAATACATTTTCAAATGTACCATATTGTACGAGGACCTCTAAATTGTACCTAAAACTGTTCAATTTCACCTGTTGGTCAATTTCACTGTTAGTCCTGTTGGTTCAATTTCACTGTTGCTCAAATTAAGAATATCTCAGGGCAGAGTTGATGCAGAGCTTGAGCCCTTGTCTGAGGGCTCTTGAGGTGAGAGGAGCATCGAACAAAAATATAGGCCCGAGACGAACTTGGCCTTTTTTTTTTACCGAGTGTTAGTTTTAACTAGCGTAACGTTTATTTGTCGTTGTTACTCTAGCGCATACTCAGTGGGCGGTAAACATTCCATCATAATAGAACCGATGCATCATAAATAGAAAACAGACCGGAAACTGAAATCTGAAAACAGTTTTCATAGAAAACTGAAAAACCGGAAATAGAACTGAAACCGTGCAGCAAGAGTTTATTTAGTTTAATCTTCGGACCAGTTGCCTGTTAAGCAGTTGCAAGTTTAAGACTAATTATTCTGTATTTGTTCATTGAAGCCTTTTTGTATTTTCATTGGCAATAATCGAAATAACGATAATTTGGCCCACCTACACACATTGAAAAATAAACTGTATGTCCCCCTATATTAATATGAAATTTATACACGTAAAGACATTGGGAGGGGGGCAGTAGAACTAGAAGCAATTCTGAAACCAATTGCAGGGACTAACTTAGATCCAATCCCCTGACTCCCTAAAACTTCCTTGCATTTCTAGGCGCCTAAAAAAAATTATTTAAATTATTTACCATTCCTAATAAAATTATTTACCATTTTTTTACAATTACCCTCTCCCTTCCCAGGGATTCTCCAAAACCCATTCATTTATGACTTCCAATTTACGTTTTTCTTTTCTTTACGATATACTCTCTGCATGCACACTCTCTCATCAGCGGTAAAAAATAAGAGCCAAGAGCTTATATGGCACTTATGACGAGGTCAGAACCTAAAATTAGACTCGGTACTAGAGTTATCGATTTCATCGTCCTAGCATGTCAAGAAGCACCGAACTCGCCAAAGCACTATAAATTCTTACAACTCCCCCAAAGAGATCGGATCCGGTTAGCTTATTTCAATCACGTATCTAGGACTCGTGCATATTCTTCCAACCAAGTTTCATTCCAATCTCTCTACTCTTAAGTGTTTTCCAAGACTTCCGGTCCCCCCTACAACTCCCCCCAATATCATCGGATCCTGTCAGGATTTAAAACAAGTGCTCTGAGACACGAGGTCCTTCTAAATATCAGATTTAATTAAGATCTGATCACCCGTTCGTAAGTTAAAAATACCACATTTTTTTATTTTTCCGAGTTAACCCCCCCCCCCCTAACTCCTCCAAAGAGAGCGTATCTGGTCCGGTTATGTCATTCACGTATCTAGGACTTGTGTTTATTCTTCCAACCAAGTATCACCCCGATCTCTCCACTGTAAGCGTTTTCCAAGATTTCCGGTTTCCTCCTCCAACTCCCCCCTATGTCACTAGATTTGGTCAGGATTTAAAATAAGAGTACTGAGACACGAGGTTTTTCCTAATATTAAATTTTAATAAGATCTAATCACTCGCTCGTAAGTTAAAAATACCTCATTTTTTCTAATTTTTCCGAATTACCGGATTATGTTCCACCTTCAACTCCCCCAAAGAGAGAAGATCCGATCTGGTTATGTAAATCACGTATTTAGTACTTGTGCTTATTCTACCCACCAAGTCTCATCCCGATCTCTCCACTCTAAGCGCTTCCCAAGATTTCCAGTTTATCCCTCCAACTCTCCCCAGTGCCACCGGATCCCGTCAGGATTAAAATAAGAGCTTTGAGTTATGAGACCCTTCTAAATATCGAATTTCAATAAGATCCGATCACCCGTTCATAAGTGAAAAATACAAAATATTTCTAATTTTTCTGATGAAATTAAACGGTAACATAAACAAATAAACTGTTTATTTTTGCAGTTCGTTTATTTTAGTCACAAATTACGGCTGCATTGCTGCCGTCGACGTTCGTTTCACCGAGCGTTTTTTTTTTTTTTTTGTCACCCAATGTGTACGTCACAGTACTATTCCATACACCTCTAAGAAAAGTTTGGTAAAAATAAAAATAAGAAAAAACTCTCGGTAAAAAACAATCATGTCTCGGGTCATATACTTTTCAGTGCAAAAACGAAGGTTCACGCAAATATACCGTTTCTTTTTGAAAATGGCCCTTAACTAATCAATATTTAAAAAGTATTAAATGTGAAAAGAAGATATTTTGGTACTATTACATGGTCCAGTTGCAACATATGTATATGTGTATAACGAGGCATTATTACTGATTTAGGAAAATTCAGATAATGGGGAAACCTATGGGAATCTTGATGTTGAAAATGGGGAGTTCTAAGGATTTTCCTCCCGTCTAGTACAGATTTTATAAATTAAATAATGGAAATACCTCATTGCACTCTCCCCCCCCCCCATCAAAAGAATTATGCTTTCAGGGGCACTAATTAAAACAAACAGAGGGGGAGGGTCAAAGATTAAATGAAGGTACAGATAAATTCTAAACTTAAGGGGCTCTGCTTATCTTCCTCTGTAGGCCTATGTCTTTTTGCATTTTTCTTTTAATAAAAAACACCAAAGAAAATATTTTTCAAAATCCTAGAGAAATTCCACCCCTAAACTGGCGACTCTGTATATCTTCCTGGTGGAGATCCACTTAAATTAGTAGAGGTCCAAGAGTTCACTTGAAGAGAAATGGCAAATTTCCTTGAATTTATTAAACAAGCATAAGATTGTTGTCACATAGGAGTCAAGTTACGCTTTAGCGTTTGGATTTTGTCTTTCCCTTCAGAGCTGATTTTTTCCCACCCGGAGAATATGTGTTGGTATCTTGTGTTATCCCCAGTCCTAAAGCAGACTAAGGTATTCCCCTCCATTTTGCTTTTACCTCTACTAAATCATGTAAATCAAACACATTAGATCCTGTTTGAAGTAGAGGGAGTAAAAAACAGAATCAGAGCCAAGTTACAGAAAATAATTGCAGGGAAACCACGGAAATCCTGGGGGCAAAGAAATCACCATGTGTGTGCACCCTCTATCTTATCTATAATGCAGAATTTGTTATTGGCTATTTTTGGAACTGATTAGATTGGCTTTAAACGGTAATGGCTAATCAGCACATATGTTATGCATTAAATAAATGTTTACAGGATCCACGCAAAAACTGTTTTGGAAAGGGTGGACACCAGTGGCACCAATTGAGAGGGTGAGGGGGTTGGACCCCTGAAATTCCCCCTAGAATAAAAAACTACCTTTTCAGTTTTTCTACTTGGAAAAAGAACTAAGAAAGCTGCCCTTGATTTTGAAAGCTACCATTTTCCCATTGCTTCTCTACATTTTTATGAATAAGGTATTGTGAATACAATAAAATAAGGTATTGTGGAAAAAAAGAGAAAATAGGAAGTTACTTAAATTTCGGAGGTGCCCTACCAAACACAGGCAAAGACCTACTTTCCCTGTGTACGTGCAAGACAGCATTTATGTTGTCTCATTTAAATATTTCCTTTAATTTTTTTTATATTTTTCATTATTGTTTCATATTTAGCAGCCTATTACTACTACAGAGTATTTTGTAGAATAGCCTTTCTAGATTGGATGGATTAATGTCATCATTAACTGCCAAACTCATACACGGGGGAGGGAGGTTAATCCTCCTGTATATATGAAGCGTCACCCGTGGCATAAGAACAACTCCTAGAAGAGCAATCGAAGGCAGGATGAAAAAGGGTTATTGCTATTACCAGCTCGAAGGATCAAGTACCACTTGTTGCTGATGATTAACACATGGTAATCGACCCTACTTTCTCCTTTTAAGAATGGTGGGGTCCTCGAGATAGGGAAAAATAGCATTGGAAACCTTGACCGAGGCTTTTTTGTAAAGAGCAAAAAAGAGATACGTATACCCTGTTCAGAACATGACGCATTATAGCCCAGTAGCTAAAGATACTATATTGATGTTTCTTTGTGTGTGTGAAGGCAATGGGGCTTTATGGCCTGCGCCTTGTTTTAATTTTTTAAATCCGCCCAGGATAGTAAGTTTTTTTTCCATTTAAACGTGCTTTTCAGTTCCTTATGCAAATTTTGAAAACCTGTTTTTTTGCTGCCAGCAGTGCTCAAATAAAAAGATCAACAGCAACAGCAACATCTCAAGCAACAGAATTCATCAACTATCTTCACACCTCTATTTAAGCTAAAATGCATTTCTGGTTTGATAACTAATACTTTTTTTAACTGCTAAGAAAAAAACGCTAGAAGATATTATTTTCTGCGATATTATATTATACTCTCCGACACCTAAGGAACTTGTTCTAGCAAAACTGGTTCGGTCACAACTTGCATACTCCGCACCACGCGCAGACCCACTTTATTCCTGACGTACTTCCTCATGTCAAGCTTGTCATGACTTCACCATGTATGGCCCGTACCGAATGGTGTACGCAGTTTGTGAAAGTGGGCAGCCCCATGCAGTTTTCACAGCTTTTCTTATAGGTCAATCGTATTCAGATAGTCAATTTAGGAACATGATAAAAATGCCAATTGCCATCTAATCTGTGTTGAACTTGCACTGGATTTCCTGTATATCCGTATTTTTTGGACTGATATTAACACATTGGCTACTATTATGGGTTTGGTAAGCTAGACTTTTGTATTAATATATATATATATATATATATATATATATATATATATATATATATATATATATATATATATATATATATATATAAACGTACACCATTTATGGTGTAAATGGTATTTATGGCGTAACGTTTATTTCTGTGTTTGTGCTGTTGCATTGGTGATTTCTTTTGTCACTATATATATATATATATATATATATATATATATATATATATATATATATATATATATATATATATATATATATATATATATATATATATATATATATATATATATATATATTGGTGTAAATGGTATTTATGGTGTAACGTTTATTTCTGTGTTTGTGCTGTTGCATTGGTGATTTCTTTTGTCACTATATATATATATATATATATATATATATATATATATATATATATATATATATATATATATATATATATATATATATATATACTTTGCTTTGAGGAGCAAGCAGAAGGGTTGCCACCTCCAGTACTATTTTGCAAAATGATAAAATAGTATATAAACCCGTTTTTTTTGCTTATCATCGTGCTAAGATATTAAATCTTTGGAGAAAGAAATTTTTTAAGGGAATTTTAGGATTAAGATATCACTTCTTTTAACGTTCTCTTGCAAACGTCTCATCATTCTGCACTGATCAGTAGTAGAGTAATGATAAGTATATCATCAAAGTTATCTTGTCCTTGTCCTCTCTGGCTGAAAAATGGCGTTCTTTGCACTTTTTTCTAATATTAATGGACTAAAAGATCTTAGAACAATGAACTAAAGAACGGTAATCTGTTCCGTTAGATCGTTTTACTAGGCTTTTTAATACTCCCCTCTCCCCAACTGCCCTCGGCAGAACAGAACCTCTTAAAGCATTGGGGCAAAAAGTCAAACATTGTTGTAAAGAGCTAAGGGGTCAAAGGGAAAGGAGTAGCCCCATTTATAACGGACTGATTCTTATTGAGTGGAGCAGTAGGCCTAGTCGAACGTTAAGGAACGAGGGGGCCTGTGGTGACCACAGTCCTCTTCTAATAAGGAATAATTTCTGCTCGTTTTTAAGTATCATTGTAGGTCTTTACTACCATTTGAAAAAAAAACTTGTTTTTTCATGGTCTAATCACGTTCTAATCACATGTTGGGATCGTTTAAACTCTATTGCGATAATCTACTCTCCCCTGAAAAAGAGTTAGTATTTATTGAGAACCCCCATTTATCTTAAAAACCCCGTCTAACTAAACAACATTATTATCCACCCTCTATTTGACTTTAATGCTTGATTTTGTGAATGTAAATAGTAAGCTGTCGTGTAGATAGACAAGTACGCCAAAATTTATGTCGAGGGCAACACCAATTAAAACAAGCGAATTCTATAAACAATATAACAACTATCCGTAAAAATTGGCCTTTATCTGGCGCGGGGTCCACCAAAATTTTTTTATACTCAAGCTTTGAAGCCACTAATTACAAATATAGACCTACAATCGTAACATGAGTTTCACGAATTTTGAGGGGGGCTTAACACCACCGTGGTTTTCCGCCACCCAGGAAATCTTGCATCGTCAGGAGGACTAGTAATAAATTAATATAATAATATAAGTAATAAACAAATACAAAGTAGAAACAATAGGGAGAATCTTTTCAAGACAGTGGAAATCAGTTCTAAAGGAAATCAGTGGAAATTCTATGTCCAAGGGCCGTCTTCAGCACAATACGAGATCAAGAGAGAAAATATGTATATATAAATAAACTTACATTAAATTGTGAGAATTAAAACTAAATAATGTTTTTAAATACTTTTTTTTAAAACAGCCCTAGCATCCTTACTTCAACGAAGTTCAACCTGGACTGACAAAAAGAATGAAGTGAGAATATAAATTCATTCAAACTAAAGAGAACAAAGTGATTAAATGCATTTTCATTAAATGCAATTTTAAAAACTTTAAAAAACCTTATTTAGTTTTAATTCTCACAATTTAATGTAAGTTTATTTATATATACATATTTTCTCTCTTTTTCTCGTATTGTGTTGAAGACGACCCTTGGACATAGGGCCGAAATATTCACAGAACTGATTTCCGCTGTCTTGAAAAGATTTTCCCTATTGTTTCTACTTTGTATTTGTTTGTTATGGAAAGGCAGTGTGGTCTTCGTCGTTATTTTCGTCTAGGCTATGGGGAGCAGTTGACCTATGATATCTTCTTTTTTATTAGTCTAGGTAAAAAAATGCTAATATTATCAATCAACAAAATTTTTAGAATCCTATAGAAATGAAAACCTTATTCCCAAGTCTTTAAGATATAAATTACACTTAAATACCCGGAAAGAAGGGCAATTTGCCCATACACTACAGTTAAAAACCCTAGTCCATATTATTAAGGACAAAAAACTGAAAAGGCATATAATTTCTTCAGAGAGAAAATCGTTGGAAACTTTTTTGCTGGAAAACCTGTCCACTGTTGATTTGGCTGAAGTTGTTAGATTAGAAAGGAATTTGTTTAGCCACGATTTTCGCTTGTCCAAGGAATGCCTCTATAAAAAATTGGAAGGCTTGCGAAATGAATCTTGGATAAGAAACCGTATTTATTCTCCAAGATTCACTCCTGGACCTGCTATTGTTAACCTCTCTTTTAAAACATCGGAACCCCAGGAAATCGAAACACTGGGAGAAGGTTCAAAATTCTCTTTTCTACCGAAACAGGTTCCTGTGGCAGATATAGTTTCCTCTCTAGAGTCCGCTTTGCATAAACACTATCCTTCTGTTTCTAACCCTGACGAAGTTAGATCTGGTCTTATAAATACCCTTTATAACAGCCAAAAAAAGTTTAAACCTCCTACCACTTCCACACCGAAAAATTTGCACGACATAAAAATACTATCTAATCTCCGAAAAGATCTTTCTATTATAATACCTAAAGCAGACAAAAGCAATTCATTTGTTGTCATGAATACGACAGACTATTATAACAAAATTCTTTCGCATTTAAATGACACAATTAGATATAAAACAATAACTCATGATCCTATTGATCAGTTCAATAATATTGTAAATGAATAAAAGCAGCTATAACAAAACGGTAAAATCACCCCATAATTATACAATAAATTTTTTCCCCGTGATAGTTTCTGTCCTAAACTCTACGGTTTACCAAAAATACATAAACAGCATATTCCCTAAGGGAGTGTGTACTAAAGCCCCCGCTGCCATTATTGGGAAATGGCTTTGCACAGCTTTCAAACCTTTATTGTATTCTCAAAATTCCTATATTCGTAATTCGGCGGATTTGTTTGAAAAACTTAGCAACACAAGTATTTCAGAAAACACAATAGTTAGTAGTTTTGACATTGTTTCCATGTATACAAATATAAATGTAACTATTTCAGAGGAATTATTAAAAAACAAAATAGAAGAAAATTACCACTTGATCGAGACTTCAGCGACAGGAATTGATTGTGAAGTTTTAATGACTCTTGTTAAAATTTGTAATAAGTTTTCAATTATTTCGATTCGTATATAAATGCAGAAATAAACTTTATTTTTATTTCTTCCTCATGAAACTAGTTGCATATTGATGTTTTCTATTCGTAATAAGTTTTCTATGTATTTTCAATTTCGCGATTCTTTTTATCAGCAAAAAAATGGGTTACCCATGGGGGCACCTTTATCCGGGCTACTGGCAAATATTTATGTCGAGAACCCTGAAAATTGGGCATTAAATTCTAATTTTTTAAAACACGTCTATTGTGGTCGTTATATGGATGACGTAATTTCGCTTTGGAATTATGGGGAAGCTGAACTTTGGGGCCTCTTTGGGGCTTTAGATCATCTTAACATTTATGACCGGAATTTGCAGTTCACCCTAGAAGTTGAAATTGAAAATAAACTACCGTTTTGAGATGTGTTAATTATTCGTAATGCTGATTAAGTGGATTTTACTATCTATCAAAAGCCAACACAAAACAATACATATCTTCACTTTAATTCAAATCACCCGCGACAAGTTAAAAGACCAGTTGTAACTTCCCTCATTGACCGTGCCAAAAATATTTGCTCCGATTCGTATATAAATGCAGAAATAAACTTTATCAGAGATATTCTTTTTGGTAATGGATACCCCATTCCTTTTGTCAATAAAATAATTAACCGTAGAATAAAAAGACATTCTTGTAAAATCGAAGAAGATACTTCACAATGTGAGGCTACTGATAAGCCCTCAAATATTGTCTATCTTCCGTATATCCCAAAAATCACAAGAAAATTAAAAAATATTTGCACAAAAAATCATTTGTACGTAGTTTTTACTAATAATTTTAAAATCATTAATTTCTTAAATTCCGGTAAAGATAAGACCCCAGTTACTCGCCAAAGAGGGGTCTATCAAATACCCTGTGATTGTGGAAATTACTATGTCGGCAGGACCCATCAGAATCTAGAAAAACGGTTACAACAGCATAAAAAAAGACATAGACAAGGCATTAATTTCAAATAGTTCCAACAACTCCTTCGATTCTGCTTTAGGTTGGCATATATTTAATATCCGTCCCACACGATACTTTTTGAAAAATCTTCACTCATCAGTAATGATTTGGCGATAAAACAGGTGGTTCGAGAATCAGTCAAAATTAATCTAAAAAAAATAATAATATTTCTTTGAACAGGGACTTGGAATACTCACTAACTTCTTTATACTCAAATTTAATTAAAAATGATCTAACAAAATATTTTACTAAACCGATTTATAATAGTATTGAACCAGCTACGAAAAGGCCTTTGACACAGGCTGCTAAAAAAGCAAGGTTGGCTCTGAGAAATTGCATTTAATCACTTTGTTCTCCTCAGTTTGAATGAATTTATATTCTCACTTCATTCTTTTGGTCAGTCCTGGTTGAACTTCGTTGAAGTAAGGATGCTAGGGCTGTTTTAAAAAAAAAGTTTTTAAAAAACATTATTTAGTGTTAATTCTCACAATTTAATGTAAATTTATTTATATATACATATTTTCTCTCTTGTTCTCGTATTGTGCTGAAGACGGCCCTTGGACATAGGGCCGAAATATTCACAGAACTGATTTCGACTGTCTTGAAAAGATTTTCCCTACTGTTTCTACTTTGTATTTGTTTGTTATGGAAAGGCAGTGTGGTCTTTCGTCGTTATTTTTTTTTAATATAAATAATATTATTATAAATATAATAATATAAATAATAATAATATAATAAATTAATATAATTAATAAAGTAATAGATCACTAATAAATAAAAGTTTAGGAGGATTAGTTGGGTCAGAATAGGCAGGTTAGGTAAGTCTTTGTCTATATCTGTGTCTATGTCTGTTCTTATATCTATGTCTATTTTGACCTACCTGAATTAAAAGGTGACGGAAAACCGCGTTGGCATTAAAACACTGCTACCAGTTTCGCATAGCACAACCGTATGTATCTGTTTCAAATCTTGCACTGATATCTAAAAATTTCACCCTCTCTACGAAATTTCACGGACCATACTGTAAATTTACGATCAAAGTTGGAATTGCGAAAATAAAGATCCACTTTTAGAACAGTTCGTGGTAGCGAACTGTAAAGTAAGGAGAGACTCGGCTCAATGCTAACCGAAACTCTAAAAACTAAAATTTTGATACCAATGGATTTATCAAAAGAATTAGCTTACTATGCAGTTTTCAAATATATAGGTTTCATTACGTTTGGTCTTACCAATTAAAGGCTACGAGCCTGAGAAAATTTGCCTGATTTTCAAAAAAGGGGAAACACCCCCCTAAAAGTCATAGAATCTTGATGAAAAGGATACCATCAGATTCAGCGTATCAAAAAACCCTAGTGAATAGTTTTCAAGCTCCTATCTGCAAAAATGCAGAATTTTATATTTGCGGCCAGAAGAAAGATCACGGATGCGTATTTATTTGTGTTTTTTTTCAAGGGGTAATAGCATCGACCCAGAGACCATAGAATGTCGTGCGATGGCTCATTCGAACGAAAAATAAATGTTTTAGTGTCCTTCTAAAGTGACCAAAAAGATTGGAGGGCAACCAGACCCAAATCCCGACGGGGGGAGGGAATCGTCCGATCAATATTTTGAGATAGCCATTTTGCTCACCATAATTTAAAGACCTAATAACTATGCCTCTGGATATAATATGACCCTCTCACATCCCCGGAGGAAAAATATTTAAGTTATAAAATTTCTCTGTTGTTTACGCATGGTATTTATTATTTGGAAGTATGTAGGCTATACATTTTTGTATGGGGGGCGAATTTTCTAAAGGGAGTGTTTCAACGAAGTAATTTTCCACTGGGAGGGGAGTTTCCAGATGGTTAACTTATCAGGAGAAATTATGCACTTGGGGAATTAGCCAGAATTGCTAGACAAAATTCTTTTTATATGTCTTGCTTTCTCTTTTCCGTCTATTTTTAATCTCAGAAATTTTTAAGGGTAATTGTCAGAAATTCAGTCTTTTCACTGAAATTGAATTGTCTAGAGGATACTTCCGTGGAGAGGGAAATTTCTCCGTGAAGTTGGGGCCAGATTTCCAGATATTATTTAAAAACAAGCCACAAATTATATTAAAAAAGAAAGTTTTTTCAACTGAAAGTAAGGAGCAACATTAAAACTAAAAACGCAAAGATTGCCCCTTCCTCAATGCCTCGCTCTTTACGCTAAAGTTTGAATTTAGTCCCAATTCCTTAAGAACGACTCCTGAAACACAAGGGCCGTTTAATTTGAACAATAAAAAGCATTTTTAAAAGTAATAAGAAACTTTAGCGTAAATAGCAAGGTGTTGAGGAGAGGGCGATCCCCTTCATATAAGAAATAATTCATGCTCGTTTTAATTCTCTATGTTGTTTCTTATTATCAGTTGACAAAACTTTCTTTTTTTATTTAATGAAAAAAAAAGAACCATGACCCATTGGGCTTTCGTATAGACGTGCATATATATAATTATTCACACCCGAATCTATAATTTAACTATGGGTGCAACACAACTATGGGGCCAAATTTAACTATGGGGCCAACTATGGGTGCAACACAAGGACAAAAAGAGGCTAAAAAGACACATCGTCATTAATGGGAAATTCGCTTCACTCGTAAGGGAATTTTCATCAAAGTCACGTAAATTATGCGTTAAACCGAAAACAATTGTCGTTCTTAGCTTCTTTGTTAAAAATTGTATTTTTATTTCATTGATGCATGAGCGTAACGTCAATCGTCACCATTTTTAGCCAGCCCCAAAATTCCTTCAGCGCATGTCAGAAGGGGGGCCATTTCAGCCCATCTTCTTGCCCGTTGTTGTATTTACATGTTGGTGATAAACTAAATATTGGGCCAGTAAAAGAGCACAAACTATGATTGGCTCTATTGTATGATGTTTTGAGCGAATAGAAACCACGAAATTTTTTGGCATCACAACATATTTTACAAGTAAACTTTGTTTCTCTGTGATACATGCGCAGTTTAAAAATTATTTTTGATTTGTTTTACCCTGAAGCTATGTTTGAGTATCACTAGCTGAAACATTTATAACTTCACTACAAATTTTGTCAGGGTTGCAATTATTATGCACAAAAATCTGGGTAATAACAAGTCTTCGTGAAATTTTATCACACACTTCGTAAAGTTGCTGTCAAAGATGTTTTTATACTTTTCAGCAAATTTTTCCATTAAAGATTTAATCTTAGAAAAGGGAAAATGTTATTATTTGTAAATATCTATAGCTTCACGAGCAAGCCGCGGTTACAGCCCGCGCCCACTGGATGAGAAATTTGCTTGATTCGTATACATATTTTCCACGGTTCTAGCGTGAATTGTATATTCAACTGGTTTAACCCTAGGAATAATTTAATTTACGGTAATATAGAAATCCAAAAGCAAAACACAGCACCGGCGAAATTAAAATAATATATGTATTCTTTCCTGAGGTTGTACTAGGTTTTCTTCAGACGTGATATTTGCAATTGTAATATGAATTGCAATATTTGCAAATGCAATATGAATACGAGCGAAATTAATATATATATATATATATATATATATATATATATATATATATATATATATATATATATATATATATATATATATATATATATATATATATATATACATATATCCTTAAGTTATGCTTGGTGATGTAAAATTCACGATTTCGTTATGGATTTTTCACTGAGCTCTAAAGTGTCACCATCTTTGCGAAATTTAATAATGCGCATTGTTTATATACGACCGAAATTGATTTGTTTTACTTTTTTGATGGAATATTGCCGTTTTGGGATCCACCTTTGGAAAAGATCCACCTTTGGAAAAATGAAGAATATTATTCTCAAGCTAGCCTATTTTCACAAATTGGATCAGTTGGAAAGTCATACTGGATGCAAAAATGTTTTTGATTCGGATGGGCATTTTCTCCGGATCTACCATGAATTATGCATTTAACTGGTTTAACCTTTGGTAAAGCTTAACTTATGGTTAAATATGAAGATATCAGAGGATATTCTCATCGAAAACCATTTTGGGGGAAATCCAATGATGGTTCTGGCCTCTCTTGCGCCCGGAGCAAAATCTTGACTAAATCCTCCCTCAGTCACCCAAAAAAAATTCAGGCCTAATTAAAAAAAAAATTCATTTATAAGAAAAACTGTTTTCAATTTATTAATTAATATATCATTTGTTTTCTGATTATTTTTAATTTATTATTTAAATTACTCAAATACGTAACTATTATTAATCATTTTAATATAATCATTCCAAATCTTATTATTATCATAATTTTATTTTGATTTTTAATTCATTTTTGCTAATTAGTTAATAGTTCATTAATTATTTTTATGTATTAACTACATCCTCTTCTTTATTTTGATAAAAATAAAGTTTCAAAAATTACAAAATGATTATAACCGTTGGATTGTTCATAGAAAAGTTTTAACCCTTAAACTTTCTACTCCCGGGCCAATTCCCCCCTCTGTTAGTCCCCTAAAGTCACCTCTGAGGAAACCATTGGAGTATTAGAAGAATGTATTCATTGCATGATTATTTAATTATGAGTAAATCTTATCTTATTGATTACAAAATGAAAACTAAGACTACAATATCGAACTCTAAAAGCGAAACACAGGATGTGCATTTTTCAAAAACGATTTCATTTCTTCAGAATTGCATTCATGGTTTTATCATACGCTGGTTTCCGTTAAAAGCACAGTTAGCAATCGCAATGTGAATTTTGCGCGCAGCTGCGAAATTCGCCATCTTTGTGAAATTTTATAGCCCGCATACGAGCTTACGATTAGCTTAGATTTTTTTTTTTACTTCTTGTAGTTTTTATGGCACTTGATATTTACCAAGTGACATATAGCGATCGCAATTTCTGTCTGTCTGTCTGTAGGTCGGTCTCGGTTTTGCTAGTTTGAACACACCCTGATAAGCTAGGACGATGAAAGTTGTCAGACATATCAGGGACAAGACCATATTAAATCAGAAATAGTCGCTTCCCCGATTCGACCATATGGGGGGGGGGAGCGAGCAAACGAAATAGTTGAACAGAATTTCATTTGCTGATAAAACAAATGATTGTTCTTCTTAGGTGTGGCTTGCTGATCTAGGGGGTGTGATTTTCACTTAGAGTGCGAGAGGTCTTAGGCTCGAAACCCGGACCACCCTAATATTTACATGAAGAAGATCCAAAACTAGATAGGTGATCAATATAGCGATTGCTGAAAGTTGACAGGTGTATCAGGGACCGGACCAGATTAAATTATAAACAGTCGCTTCCCCGATCGACCATGTTTGGGGAGGGGAGTGGAAGGACGGTTAGTTTGGAAAAATTAGAAAGAATAAGGTGTTTCTAACTTATGAACGGGTTATCAAATCTTAATGAAATTTGATATTTAGAAGGACCTCGTGTCTCAAATCTCTTGTTCAAAAATTTTGGCTTTGGCTCTTCCAACCTCGTCATAAGTGCCATACGAGCTCTTGTTTTACTTGTACACTGTCGATGTAAAGTCAACTTTTGGAAAAATTTTTAACATAAAGCAAGTCAGCGAGTATACAAAAACTTGTTGGCTTGAGTATAAGCGTTGACGGGTTTTCAAGTAGACCTTTTGAACTTTTAAATCACGTAAAACCATTGCAGAAATAATTTACATATATAATATATAACATAGTGTTTTAACAGTTGTATTTCCAATATGTTATATAATAACTATGAAATTATTTTTCAGCTTTCCCTTCAGAACATATATCAATCAAATCTGACATAATTAATCGATTTAATACATTTTGTTCAAATATAGTTTTTCCTATGTCGGTTAGTGCATTGAGAGTTAATATTGCTCTCTGACAAATGGAATACGTTTTATTTCTGCAATAATAACAAAACCAGCAAGTGTTAAAAGTATTTGACGGTTAGATTTCGTGATGATACAGGTAGGCCTAATTCTAACATATTTAATACCAATCTGCCTCAATTAGACAAACATGTCAATTATAAGCCAGTCATTCAACCAAGAAAATTCGAGAAATCCCTGGACTGCGGATATGGGGTAACAAATCGATAGTTTTATATGTATATATTTCGATATATGTACCGTATGTTTATATTAATTTATATACGATCAACATTAGTAATACATATTCATAATTTTAAATATTGAATTATAAATATTGAAACAAAAATGGAGAATAAGCTAGGCATGGAAAAAAAGTGTACAAACAACACTTTTCCTAAGAAGAAAATCAGAATTTTGATCAGTGCTGATGACTGGTAGCCCTGCAACCACTATTCAACATCTCCCTCAATGTCTCCTGAAAGTTTCATTTCAGGTGAAAAATACTTCACCTTCTTCCAAATGCCTCCCCAAATAAATCTTTTCCTGCAAGTCTCAACTCGATCCCAGGACGCATCTTGGGCTATAATAAAAGAATGGTTAAGATGACTAGGGCACGCTCTACGTATGAAGGATGACAGATAGCAGAAGATGATCATTTCGGTCACCCGTTTAGGGCTAGACCGAAAGCAGGTCGTCCTCGTCTGGGATGGGAGGATGCCATAAAGAAAGATTTAAAGGAAACGGGAACTTCCTGGTAGGGTGTAAAGAGGGGGGCAACAACGAAATATATACTTAAGCACACATATACTCTCTTATTATTAGCTCAAACAAACTGACTGATAACAAAATTACTCTGGAAAATCCTAGCTTCTCCTATCCGTTTTATAACCTCACAAAAGTCAGCTGGAGAGGTACAAACTTTATATGTTTAAGTTATAATTTTTCGTATACCTATTTGAGTTGATCAAGTGAAATCCTCTTCACCATTTAGAAATGACTAAATAATTAACTGGGGAATTCCTATTAAAAGAGGAACTTTCACCCCCTTTACACCTCATACAGCACGCTCTATTCTGTATATATATATATATATATATATATATATATATATATATATATATATATATATATATATATATATATATATATACTTTATAAGGAAAAAAACTTTATTAGTAATTACACTTCATAAGGAAAAGGAAAATTTCCTCAATTTGCAGATAATTCATTTAGGTTTCTCATACATGAAAAATTTCTCGTCATAGTTTCAATCAAGGTGGCACCTCTTTTTGGGGAGTTTCTTTTCTATTTCAAAGATTAGGCAAATTTTCATGTACTTATTGCTTTTAATGAGTAACATTAAAATTTGTACATTTTGCCTATTTAGCACTGGCATAAACAATAAACTTTGTTGCATATGTTGTAATCGAAACCTTTTCAGAGTTTCAATTTCATTTGAAAAAGATTGCTCTTTATTTACAGTTTGTTTCCAGATATGTTTGATCCAAGGCTCTTTTAGCAATGAAGAAGGTCAACTAATCCCTCCTCCAACTCCTCTTTTTACACTCAGCTTCATATTTGTAAGACAATATTTTGACAATGATATTCTTCCCTGAAATCATTCCATGGTTTAAAGGTAAATTTATAGAACCAACCTGTCTTATAGGCACGTTCCCTATGGACGCAATCAGGGCCTTTTGGAATACAAGTAGACATTAAACATCGACACCCATGGGATACCAGTAGACATTAAATATTGGATACAAATAGAAAATGAGAAATTTTACCGTTTAATCTGTGTGCAAAAACCAAACTCCTGGTAATACTTCTCCCTCCCTCTCCCTAAGAAATTTCCTGGTCACGCTCATGACGCCCCAGCCCCATTTTCTACCTCTATGTCGGGAGGTTTTTGAATGTGCCCCCTTATACTAAAAAAAAGGCTGTTTGCCATAGAAGGGGCGCTATCTCCTTATCGCCGGTATTAGACAAGACTAGAAACATTCCCGGGAATCAAGAAGGATTAGAGATTGACCTCTACTATTACAAATGCGCCAGCATGAGACATTCAGTAAGGCATTGATGTCGCTCAAACTGGAAACCCCAATATGTAGCTTTTGACGTATGCAAATTAATTGGTTATCTATGGATTTTTATTTGATGGTTTCAAATATTTCGGCAACCTTCGGCGAAAACCGTCATCTACGTTACAAAACGACAGAAAATGCTACTTTATTTCGTCACAAACTTTTCTGGTTATTAGAAAGTTCAGTAGAACATTAAATCTTCTTTCTAATGAGCGTTCATCTGATATTCTAGAGAATAGCAAAAAGACAAATAGCAAACAGATAAATAGACACGCATCCGTAACCATCCATGTCGACAATAAATACGCAATTTCACATTTTTATAGATTAGGGCATAAGGCTTTTACAATAGATTTCTCTTATAAGCTGAATTCAATGGCATAATTTTGAAAGAATCAAAGTCACTCTCCTTTTCGGGTTGCTCTCCCCTTTTTCAAAAACTAGTCATATTTTCTCAGGGTCTTAACTTTTGATGGGTTACTTCAACTTAATTTAAAATTAAACTTATAATATTCAGAAAATAAATTTTAAAGAATAAATTACTTCAACTTATATATTTGAAAGCTTTAAAGGTGTAGGTTGTTATCACTTTTGTGTAATACACAAATTTTGTGTAATACCCTTTTGTGGAGTTTTGTTCATTATTAGCATAAGTCGCTCCTTACTCAATATTCGTCACCACCAAATGTCAAACAAAACAAAAAACATAACTCTTTATTTTCATCATACGTCGATAGCAACAAATTTCCTGATGTGACCTGACTCTCCCTCCTGGTAAATTTTCTAGTGTTGCTCAAGATTTACCCCCCCCCCCCATCCCTCTGCCTTTTATCCCAGTTAGAATATGTGTGTAAGCTTGCATGTTACAAAAGAAAACGAGTTTCTACAACAAGAATAGAGCTATCACCCCAAAACATCTTTATTCAGGCTTAGTTTAGATTAAGGGAGACTGGATATTAATTCCAACCTTCACCTCCCGCCCCTTTCTCTCGGATGATTTTCTATATTTATTTGAAAAATTATTGAGAGTTAGAAATTTTGGGTATTAAATTGCACTCTTTGAGGAATCTGATACCCTCCCACCCTGCTTAAGCCATAACCAACCACCCCTCCTTTGTAATAGCTGACACACAATTAAACATCACTCTACATAATTTTGTGAAATGTCAAGTGAATCAACTGATTTAAGTTTAATTATTACTAATACTTACTAATAAGTGCGTATATTATCGAAGGATCTTATGGGATCCTAATGGATCTTATCGGATCCTAATGGATCTTATGGGATCCTAGTTCTAAGGGACTTCTTAGGAACGATTGTGCCCAAGAACATACCTAGGATTTTTTTTCAGGAGGAGGAAAGTACGAAAAAACTTTAAAATACACATAAAATTAGGTTATATTCATTTTTGTTACGTTTTTACGAGTTGGACAAAGATTTCTTGGAGAAATCTAACCCCCAGAAACAGCCCTGATTACGCCATTGTGCGGAATTATTTGTGTGAAACTGGGGTAACCCTTAATCTTTACTGTGAAGTTTGAAATTTTATCCGGATTCATTAAGAACGCCTGATGAAACCCAAGGGCCGAGTTGGAATTAAAAGCTTCTTCAAAACACCGAAAAACTTAAGCGCAACAAGGGAATGGCTGAGGAGGGGTAGCCCCCTTTACTATACGGAACGATTTCTGTTCGTGTCAAGTTTTAATGTTGCTCTTCACTTTCAGTCCGAAATTCATTTTTTTATTTAATTGCCATATGAAGCGGTCTCTTAGTAGAGACGAACAGAAAAAGGCGATATTTCGGTTCTTGACGAACAAAAAGGTTCAATGCTTGCGAATCGCACTGTCAAAGGAATTTGCAGAGAAATATGGGTAAAAAAGAGAAATATACTTAAAGGTAAATACAAAATACGGTAGTTTGATCTATAAAGATGATATTATAATAGGTAAACATTCTGGTATCAAACCTTTTCCATTATTCGATATCACTGTTACCATAAGCATGGCTGTACTGAGCAGCATTTTACCGATACAGTTGCGCACAACTCTATAATACACCAATCTATTTCGGATTTTACTGTTTTTTTCATTCCCTTCAGTTTCCCACTTTCTTGAACTTTTTTCTGGCGACGCTTTTCTCATTCGATTTGAATAAGTCCTGCTTTTCGGGCGCCCCCAACTTAATTATCGATAAGCACAGTTTGATTGGATACATCTGAAGCTATAGGGTTGGATTGGAATAGACATAGATCCAAAAATAACCTATTTTATAGTTATAGTTATATATTTTATAGCCCCTCCAAAGTTTTACGACAATTCTTTCCATACGAAGCGCCTTGGTGAAAAGAAAAAAAGAAATAATTTATTTTATTTTCAATTAAGCGCGGATAACACCTGCCTTTTGAGGGCTTGAGGGGCGTCAACGCTACTCACATTTGTGGTGATTTACGTCGTTTTAAGTTTGACATATTATATAAGCGAAATTTTGTTTGGTCAAAGCTTAAAATTCGCTCTTTACTTTTCACGACAAACTTGCTATTTTTATATTTAATTACAATTTACAAAACTGCCGTCCTAATTTTTGCTTCCATAGCTCTACTCGACAAAAACTGTAGGTGCAGGAGCAGGGGGCTTGGGGAATCGCTCCTTAGATTTTCAATAACACCTTTTTATGTATTTTCAATGAAAAAATTATAAAGAAAACAAAAATAACCTATTTTATAGTTTCGAGATAGTTATAGCAACAAAGTGGTATGCTAATCTTGCCTTTCGTTTTTAGTTCTAAGAAAGATATTTTTACATTTCACTCGCTTCAAACGTCACTATTTTTATCAGCTTTGGCAATGTTTATGTGTCATTCATTTAGCAGTTTGTTTTCGCTAATTGCAAGGGTTAGGAACCGTGATATCTTTCCGCAAATGGTAAATAACTTTTAATTGTTAGATTTCAAGTCTATATTTTTAGAGTTTATTTTAAGGATAAGTTTGGGGATACTAGTACAGTCCAGGGAAAATTGTATTATAGTATTGCCGATGTATCAGATTATACCTCCACTGAGGAGATGAGGGCACTGATGAATACCGCCTCTTCCATGACCAGGTGAATAAATTCCCCTAGAAAAATTGGAAAACAGTTGAAAATTTTAACTGTTAATTCTCTAATAATGTAACTGGGTATTTCCCACGCCCCATCAACCCTTCGAGAACTGACTTTGGAGAGGAGGGGATCATGTAGCACTGAGCTAATTAAAAATCGTTTTCAAATGGTAAATATTATAAAAGTACAGCCTACGACTGAAGCTCCGAAGAATTGTTGTAGTGTGTCCCTACGAAAATTGTGAAATTTTGGAAGTGTAGGATGTATGTTTTTTATGCGGAATAGATAAAAAAAATAAGTAGAATTCTAGATTAGGAGCTTTCGTTGATCCAAGAAAGTACCTAAATTAGGCAGATGAAATTTTTGGGAAGGGATCCAGAGACTGAATAATCCCCAGCGAGGGTGTTTTAAAGCAGAAATATCTGCCTTCCCCCTCCAAATGATATTGACATTTTACAATCTTTGTGTTGTTCGTATAAAACCATCCAAAATAGACCCCTGTGCGAGTGAGGTACAAGAAAAGCTATTGTGGTCTCACACCTTTGCTCAATCCTCATTTATAAGATTCTAAAGATATACAAATCTTTCTTCTATAAATGTATCTAATATTCTTCTATAAATTTATCTAATAAATTCTTATAAATTTATCTTGATCTATAAATTTAAGGTAAAAACCCCCTTGAGATCGCTTAAATTCTATTGATCAACAGGAATTGCGCTGCAAAAAATAGAGCCAGTGAAAAAGATTTCAGAAACACAACCACTCCCCATTCCCAAAAACAAACGAAAAAACTTGTGACCCCTTCATCACAGAAATAAATGAATTAAATGTTCCACTAGTTTCTCCTTTTTTCTCTCTTTTTTTTTATTGGCTGATGGTGCTGTCCAGGTTGTTTGCTTGCTTCCCCCCTCTGATTTTTAGTTTCAATTTCTTATATTTTATATTTATTTATCGTTTTTGTATTTATTCACTTATTTTTGCCCCCCCCTCTTTGACCATTTTTTATCTTTTTAACTTTTCAATTGACTTATTACAGTTTAATTATCGACTCATAAATGATTATTCATTATGATTTTTCTTTTTCGCTGTTTTTTTTTTTTTGTATTTTTGCCAGTTTTAGTGTAATCATTTGATTTGTCGACTCCGAAGTCCAAATTTGGCCCTTTGTGGGCTTCTGATAGAAATTTTTTTTAAAAATAAATATTTTATCTTATTCTATACGAAATTAAGGTAACACGTTTTTGTAAGAATTCTGGTAGGTGATAAACTTATCATGCAGACTATGCAATTTTCTAAGCCCTCCAAAAACTATCCAAGATAGACATAGTAGCTTGACAGTACTTTCCGGGAGTATATTTTAGACCCTGATTTCATTCCTGAAAGTTCGATTCGCCCTACTAAACTACTGTTTAACACAGCTAAAAACCACTAAACTAAAATTTTACCAGTTATTCATGTTAATATTCTGTCAATCTAACAGAAATTTGTATTCGTTTTTTTTTGCAAGAAAAGAATGTGAGTTTATTTGTTTATTGATTTGTTTTCCCCAGGGGTGATTATATCGAACAAATGCTCCCAGAAGATCAGGTGAGGGAACAAACGAAAGCAAATCAAAATTTTTAACGCCTTTTTCATTAACCAAAAAGATTGGAGGACAACAAGCCCCCTTTTACACCTCTTTTTCTCACAAAGATACCCGATCAAAATTTTGAGATAGTCATTTGATTCAGTACAAATTGAAAGGTTCAAACATGGCCCACCTTAGGGCTCCGGAGAAAGGGCTGTTAGCTATGCAATTTTCCCATGGTTTACACAAAGTATTTTTCAATATGAAATATTCATAAATATTTTTGGGGGGTCCTTTTATGCAGGGAGGGGGCATTTTCAGCGACAAGAAATTACGTAAGAATGAAAGATTCTGGGAGAAATTTTACACGGGGACAAGGGGGGAAAGGCAACTTCTTGCCACAATTTCAAAAACAATCATAAATTAAATTTTAAAAAAGCTTTTTCAGTCGACGGAACGTTAATGTTTGATTTTCCAGACACTAAAGGTTTTAAGTCAAAATAACCAAAAGGAAAATATGAGAAAATCGCTATTTTCAAGTAAGAGTAACCAAGTTGGTTGCAGGGCGCAAAAAAAAATATACATTTTAGCACAGGTACTTATTATTTTTTCCGAAATCTATGCAGAAATATATACTGAAAATCCTACAAAATTTACTAAAAAGAACTATTACAAATATATGTAAATATTTTAATGCAGTTTTCCAAAATGTCAAGAGGTATATTGGTGCCTTTTTGGATGCCCCAAAATACAACATAAAGTCTTGCTTTTCAAGAAAAAAAACACACGTTTTCTCTTAGAAAATTAAAACCTAACATAGGTAAAAAATAGTCCGTAATTGGTATCATTTAAAAAAAAAGTGCAAGTTTCACGCTCATTTAATTAGCATTGCTTGGAAAAATTTAAGTTCGATAAATAAAAGTAACATTTGTGACATGTTTGTGGTATTTTTCTGGTTTCTCTTTATCGATTTTATTGATTCCAGTAATTTTCTCTTTCAAGTCTTATACCTGATTTTTTTTTTTTAGGTTTTTATACTTCATTCATTTTCTAAAAGCACGCGTACTTTCATGCTCATTTGATGTGCCAAGGATATTGAAGCACATATTTTCTCCCTTCCCCCTGGACCAATCTTATGTCTTTTCATGCACAAAACCGTGATTTTGTAAAATCTTTCGTTTGGCTAATCCAAAATTAGGATTTTTTTTAAGTGCAGTGCCATATTTTGTCAGTGTTTGTAGGTTGAGCCGCGAAAGCAAGTAACCACAACTAATTAATTCAATTCGATAATGCTTTCCCCCCCATAAAATCCAGACATTAACATTCTGTTGATTCCAAAAGATAATTACATCTTCAAAGGAAATCTATACCTTCTTAAACTTTTTGGTGTCATGCAAGGACATATCCTGAATTTTTGTTCGGGAAGGGGGTATTTTTTCGTTTTTTTAAAGCTTTAAAATCGCGTCAAAAATTTAATTATATACATTCTTTTAATTTTTTTACGATTCGGGCAGATATCTTGGGGGAAGGTCGAGGCTGGATGTGGCCTTGGGGCCATGTACTTTCTGCTTATTTTGCTGATTTTTAGCACACGTTGTTTTTTTAAGTTCAGTAACTGCTACTGCAAAAAAAAAATCGCACACTCCTAATTTTTTTATCTGTATATATGGCTGCGTAAATTTCCATAGCGCCAATTCCAACAATCAAATTTAAAAAAATTAAAATTTTCCTTGATGCTTTAATACCCGTTTTAATAATTATACATATATATATATATATATATATATATATATATATATATATATATATATATATATATATATATATATATATATATATATATATATATATATATATATATATATATATATATATATATATATATATGTATATATTATATTCACGTTAATTTAAGGTAACTCAATCAACGTTAATGAAATAAACTATAGCTAGGCTAAATAAAAAAAAATCTGACAAGTTTTACAATTTCTCTTTTTCTATGTTATTAACTCGAATGATTTTCACTTTTAAGTTTGCAATATGACTGCTCACTATTCATACAATCGACTACTTTTTAAACAGCTGAAGGGGTTGGTAGGCGTTCTACGTTCAGTGTTGCTTGACGCAGACTTGAGTAAATGTTCGAGAAATCGTACTAGTCTTGATGAAAAGTTGAATTAAAATTAAGATTATTTCAATGTGCCAAAGAGTAATTATTTAATTATATATCAGATAAGTTTATTTGTTTCACTCAGTGGCTGTATTCGTACGAACGGTTCGTACGGTTCAAACAGGTTCGTACGAACCTGTATGAACCAGTGTACGAAACAGGTACGAACCTGTTTTTAGGATTTTGTGTGCTGAGTTTTTAGTTACAACGCTTATTTCGTCGAAACAAAACCATAAAATTGCCAAATTCGACTCATTTACCAGTGTTCAGAATGATTAATTTGGAATAATTGATGTATTAATGCCGGGACTAATTTTTTCAGCTGTAAAATTCCGCAATTGTCTTTTTAATTTTTCTAAAGGTTGATGTTTGAGCGAAGGTTTTTTTTCGCCAGAGAAGTGTGATTTTTTTTAAATATTTGGTATAAATTACAGACTGAGCCCCAATCCCCCCACTAGCCCTTATTTATAATAATGAGTGGACTAGTTTTTCATCTCAAATGGAAAAATTACACTTTATATTTTTCAGGTTGCGGAAATTCAAGTAAAAATTTGAAATAAAATCAGCTTGAAGTAGTATTACAATTACAGTAGTAGTAGCAGTAGTACAGTAGTAAAACAGTACACTATTAGTAGTACAATTTTGACAAATAGACAAGGGAGTATATTCTCGAGCTTCAAAGGGGGGTAGGACGGAGATCGTTAAAGTATTTATTAACTAGCTCTGATTAAATAAACGATTTTTTGGTAAATCAGACTTCCAATTCAGATCAATGCTACAACAAATTTAAGTCAACTAGATTTACGTTGCATGGGCAATGTGAGGTGTTGTGGGAACGTTTTTTTCGGCTTCACCAAGCAAAGTGCTGCGAGAGCAACACTTTGGTTTTTTTTTACTTACTTCGATTAAACACTGAAGTTGTTAATCTATAAGGATCTTAAAATAAATACTAGGTACACCAACTCGCAAAAGTTGCAAACCCGTCATTACAACTAGCAAAAGTTGCACACCCCTCATCGCTGAAGATGATTGTAGCCTAACAGCTGAATATTACTTACAAGTCCCCTACATGCCTTAACACAGGAACCAAGTTCGTCTTACCATCAAATACACCGGAAACAAATAATAGGTACACCAACTAGAAAAATTTGCAAACCCCTAATTGTCGAACATGATTATGAGCTAACATCCGACTGTTGCTTAAAGCTCCCCTATATGTTTCACAATTGGTATCGGCCTATTTTTGGTTTCAGTGTGTACCTTACTACTAAAGTTGTCAACCCCTTTAAACTTCAAACTCGTATATCTCATGAAGGAATTTTTCTACTAAAAAATGGATAACATATACATTGATCGGCTCAACAAGAGCTATCGACTGCCGTCAGAAAAATCTATTTGTCTTAGTTCAAAGGTTGATTTATTTGCCATAGCCCAAGTCTCAAACGTCATCTTTTAGAAAGGAGCAAAGGATAAACTCTAATTTCTTTAGCAGTGAGAAAAATTTTAAATTTCAAGAGACACACCTGACACCATTTCTGTATCGGCCTATTTTTGGTTTCAGTGTGTACCTTACTACTGAAGTTGTCAACCCCTTTAAACTTTCAAACTGATATATCTCATGAAGAAATTTTTCTACCAAAAAATGGATGATATATGCTTTGATCAACTCATCAAGAGCTATCGACTGCCGTCAATTATCTGTCTTAGTTCAAAAGTTGACCTGTTTGCCGTAGGCCAAGTTTCTAACTTCATCACTTAGAAAGGAGCAAAGGATAAACTCTAAGTTCTTTAGCAATGAGAGAACTTTTAAAGTTTAAGAGGCACATCTGATACCATTTCTCCATCACAATCCCAAGTGTAAAAAACCGAGTGATAAACTCAGCTGAAATCACGAACAGAAATGGGTAGAAACAATAGATTTTTGGCCCCAGGCAAAAGTTCTACGAAGCTTTCCAAAATGCATTCATCAATCTAGCCTAAGGTCCACACTTTCCGTCAAAACTGCAGAGGTTAGACTCTTGCCACTTTCTAGGATTAAGTTGAAATCGGGGTGCTAGAAAAAAAAAACACGACAAAACCAAAGTGCTGCTCTCGCAACACAATTACTCGCCCTTCTGATTACTTTTAGATACTTCTTAACGTAAAAAATTCACAAATTAGATTTCTCTTATGTCAGAACAACTAAGTATGTAATTTGAGACCCAATTAAATGGCAAAATTAAGCCAAAAAACGAAGCAACAGCGACAATTGCTAATATTGTTAATTGACTACAACTGGTAATATTGGTAGTAACAATATGAATGTATCGATTACTAGGTGAGAAAAATGTATAAAACTTATTTTTATCTTTCATGTCACTTTAATTTCATCAAACTTTCATTTCATCTTTAATCTTTGAGTTTAAATAGTCCATTATTGTACCAACTACTTAAGAATTGCTCAAGAAAGCTCCTAGAAATATTTTAAGTGATGAATGGCCATTTCTCCCATATTCAAAGGGCCTTTTTTCATACAAAACTCAAAACGAAGAATTTTGTTTGAGTCAATTTGGTCTCTCAAATGTACGCAATCATATTTACTTTATTCCCCCTTTTTTCTCCCTTTTCTGCATTTATATAAGTAAGAACCAATTCTTCGCCATCCTAAGTGACAAAACAACAGCTAGAACCCAGAGAGAAGCAGTATAGAGAGAGGTGGAGATCTTTGGGTCCAGATTTTGGAGATACAAAATAGTCGAATCATAAATGTTGCTGTTTTAAAAAAAATCCACATCTTTTCCCTCTGAAATATTTGAACTAATTTTCATAAAAATAAAGACGATTTCCAATTAAAATATTCTAATTTTCAGAACTGCTTTTCTACAGATTTTTTAAATTCTGTGTAGAACTATGTCAAAATATGTAGAACTATGTAAGAAATACGTAGAACGTCTGTTCTACATATTTTCTAAATTCTAAAAAAATTTTAAAAATTTTAAATTCGAACACAAATTTCTAATTCTTAAGAATAAAGACTATAAAATTGATTTTCTCAAGAAATTGAAAACAATTTGAATCAAGCATCTTTTAAAATATTCGAACACATTTATCATACTAAGCCACCTAAAGTTGAGGCTCTAGTGAATGTTTCTTTCTTCATTCTACCCTAGGTGGAATGGAGGATTAGAGTCTCTTGAAGATTTTAAAAAATTTAAATTATTTCAGACTGACCCAATTCCGAAAGCTTATTTCCACTCTTTAAATTTCAGGTTTCTAGGGGGTATCCCACAAGTTCTTATATTTGTTACATAATTCTTTTTTTTATCTTTTACCAAATTTCAATCGAAAGCTAGTCATTACGACTCGAGAGGTATAATAAACCTTCAGGTTTTCTTTGGTAGCAATGGTGTGAGAATAATCTGAGCTTGATTAAACCAATCGATCAATTAGACTATTGATCTCATTTCCGAAAATTGTAACATTATGACAGCTTTTTTAATTCCTAAGACCATGGTGAGGGTCCTAGATTTGCTACTCAAAGGGTTTGGTTCTGAGGAAAAGTTTCGGAAATTTCTGATATGACCAATCCCACTACTGTAAGCAATGCTTTGTAATATCCATCGGTTTACTGGGGATACGATTGCACCTTTATCATCAAAAGCCCTTTTCCATTTATTTTACTTAAACCTAGTCCGATATGTTAATTATTCCTATAGCAGTCAGAATAAGCTAATTTCTCAGAACTCATAGAAGCAGGATTGCCAAACCTAATTTTTGCTAGCCAATCCCCGAAAAGAGATCCATATTTATTTTCTTCTCAATACAAAATACTCACCAAGTCTGAAATCTTAGTATTTAACAGAAATCACTAACCACATCACCGAGGTATGGCAAGGGCACAGCAAAAGGAAATTACCATAGAAAAATAAGATTCATCTTGAGATATTTAACAGAGCCTGGGAGTGAAATCGCAAACGTAGAATTAACCCGACATTTTGGGGATAAAACCTTCGTTTTTAAACTCTCATCCCTGTTCAAAATTACGTCTAGGATCCTTCCTGGCCACCTAAAACATTTCCATGAATATAGAATGTCGCTTTATTTCTAATAAAATGAGCCATACGAAAGAACCGCAATACTGTTACGCTTTTGAACAAAAATAAAATTACGCAGAACGTACTTCAGAAGAGCCAATAGTGTATCATGTGTGTAGTTTTCTAAATTTGGCAAGCTTCCAAGCATCATTTTTATAATTGACCAATCACAGTGAGGACTTAAGGTATATATTTTTTGGAAATTTAAAAGGACGAATGTTTGGAGCAGCAGTTTCCCTATCCTCATGATGAATGTGACGAAGATAATAAGATGCAGTAGTAGTAAAGAATACTTGGAATTAAAGTGGTGTCGATATAAGCTTTTCAAACCAACTTCTATCTATTTTAATTTCCGATTCTGCTATATGAGGCAGGGTCGTATTCAGTAGTATACTCTCCATGGTTTTTGTGACAGCCCTATCCCTAGTTTTAAACGCGTCCCTATTCCGCCATTCCGATGAGAGATTTTAGGTGCCTGTTACGTGATGTGTTTTGTTTACTTTGGTTGTTACGCAATAGGGAATGTTTTCAGATGTCTGTTACGTTATAGGGTTTGATTGTTACCTAATAGGGAATGTTAAGAGTCCGGTAGTCAAGATGCAAACGTTACATAATAGTTTCTCTAATTACGCCAAATCATGATTTATTTGCTTGTTATGTTTGAAAACCTCCGAGACCCCACCCCAATTAGATTTCCTTTCAGAAACCTACGAAGCCCCATCCAATAAATATTTCTTTGCTTGTTACGTCATAGCAAAATTTACTTTTGCACATTATGGTTGCTCGTTACACAATAGTTTAATTAAATTTTTGACAATTAAAAATCAACTAACTATCTGAGAATTTTCACGTAGTAGCTTTTTGACTTCTTTGGGCTAAAATTGTTGTTTTGCACCACACAATGGTTGAAAACACCTCATTGCTGTGGGACAGTCTTTTTTACTAAAATATGTTTCTATGTTAACCGTTATATTGTAAGACTACCCGCACCTTCAGAAACGAATGCACTACCTTATGGCATTATTGCCTCTGCCACTCGAGGCTCAATATGCGTATAGTTTTCAATAATTCAAAATCAATTGACCACATCGTTCTCACAATAGCTTTCTTGGACTTCTTTTGCGTAGAACACTTATTTTGCAGCACAAAGTGGCTGGAAACGCCACTTTGCTGTGCGACAGTCTTTTTGACTAAAATAAACGTCTATGTTAACCGTTACTTTGTGGGGCTACCTGCACCTTTAGAAACGAATTTGCTACTGTACGAAATTACTGTCTCTGAAAGAGGAGGCTCAATATGTGTACAATATTTCGAATCAATTGACTATCTCAGAATTTTTAAACAAGCTCAATGTATGTCAATTGTTTTCGTAAAATTTATTGTATGTTAATTTTTTCTTCAGTAAACTTGTTTTATTTCTTTTTTTATTTTTATTTTCTTGAAAGATATTTTATATTGATTTTTCGTTCGTGACACATGTTGCATATACATTTTTTTCTCTTTGTGACACTTGTTCTACGTTAATGTTTTTTCTCTTCGTGAAACTAGTAGCATATTGTTTTTTTTTGTTCATGAAACATGTTGTATGTGGATTATTTCTTCGTGAAACCTGTTGCATATTACATTTTTTTTTAAACTTCTTGTAGTTTTAGTTTCTCTTGATGAAACTGGTGGTATGTTAATTTTTTCCTTTCATGAAATTTGTTTTATCTTGATATTTTTCTTCGTGGAAAACGTTACATGTTGAAATTTTTGGGTTCGTGAAACATGTTGCATGCTGATTTATTCTGCTCGAAACATAATATATGTTATTGCTTGTCTTTCTGAAACTTTTTGTTGGGCTGATTTATTTCAAACTTGTTGCATATTGAGTTTTTCTTCGTGAAACAAGATGCATGTAAATTTTTGTTAGTAAAACTTGCTGCATGTGGATTGTTTCTTCAAAAAACTTGATGTATATTGATATTTTTCTTCGTGAAACTGGTTGTATGATGATCTATTCCTTCGTAAAATCTAATTTATCATATTTTTATAGTGAAACTTTTAACATCTTGGTTTTTGTGCGTGATTGCGAGTCATGCTGATTTTCGCTCGTGAAACTTGTTGCATGTGGATTATTTCTTCAAGAAACTTAATGTATCCTGATTTTTCTTCGAGAAACTTGATATATTTTTCTTCATCTTCATGAAGCGTATTGCATGTTAATTTTCTCTCCTTGAAACGTGTACATTTATTTTTTCCCCTCGTAAAACCGTTTTTGTTCGTGGAACTTGGTGCTTGCTGATTGTTGTTCGTGAAACTAAGTTATCTTGATATTTTCCTTCATGAAATTTGCTGTATGCTGTTTTATTCTTTCGTAAAACTTAATTTATCATGATATTTTTCTTCATGAAAATCGTTGCATATTGGTTTTATCGTCGTGAAACAAGATGCATGCTGATTTTTGTTAGTGAAACTTGTTGCATATGAATTATTTCTTCATAAAATTTATTTCATCTTGATTTATGTCCACAAGAAATTTGTTATATTTTTATTTCTTCCTCATGAAACTAGTTGCATATTGATGTTTTCTATTCGTGAAACTTGCACATTTCTCATTGGGAAACCAGTTTTGTTCATAGAGCTTGTTGCTTGCTCATTTCTGTTCGTGAAACTTAATTTGTCTTGAGAATTTTGTTCGTGAAACTGGCCGCACATTGATTTATTCTCTCATATAACTTGACTAATCATGATTTTCTCTTTGCGAAACTTGTTGCATGTTGGTTTTTTCTTCGTGAAACATGATGCATGCTGATTTTTGTTTGTGAAACTTCTTGCATGTTATTTCTTCAAGAAATTAAATATTTTTTTTTTTTTACTGAAAGTAAGGATCGACATTAAAACTTGAAACGAACAGAAATTACTCCGTTCATGAAAAGGGCTGTTCCTTCTCAACGCCCCGCTCTTTACGCTAAAGTTTGACTCTTTCTATCAATTCTACTTTATAAAACAGTAAATAACTATATAATAACAGCAAATATATAATAGCAGTAAAAAATATATTATATGTCGTTCTTAATTTTTTGTGTTGAACAAAACTCAATTTTCAAACATAAGCTTGACAACTCAGCGATTAGAGTGAAGACTAGGTATATTCCTTTTAAATTGGAAAGGGAGAAAGTTTAGAGCAGTGGTTATCATATCTTTCTGAAATCTGACAATAGAAGCAGTGTTGCGATATTAGTATTATTGAGGATCAAATTAGTGTTGATACAGGTTTTTCAGTCTAATTTCTGGGTATTTCACTTTTCTGCTTCTTTATAATGTTATCTTTTATGTTAAAATATGCAAAAAAATCTACATCGTTCACAGATCTTGTTTTTTTTTCTTTTATTGGGTATGACAATTGGTTTTTTTTTTATTTTCGTTGAAAAATGTCTTTGCGATATTTTCGTTGTCAAAATTGAAAGAATCCTTCCCTTCCTCTTGGTTTTGGAAAATGTATTTTTGTCCTCCTTTTCATTTTTTTGAATTGACGCTAATGGTTAAAGCTACCAATCATCAAATGACCACTTTACATCCTAAGTAGCGCTGATTATTCTTGTATTTTATTTTTGTTTCTCAATTATATATCTTTGTTTTTGTTCATTGTTCTGTCTTTTTCTTTAATTGCGGCATTCTTTTTAGATTTATTTCGATATCTTGGTGTTTTTAGTAATTATCTCCCTCATCCGATTTTTTTCCCCTATAGGAGTCAGAATCGGTTACTCTCTCAGAGTTTATAGAAGCTGATAGAGCTGGACAAATCAGAATTCAGGATGAAAGGAGGTATTTCAAAACAGACGTAGTATGGAGAAATGTTGGGATGTTTATCCTTTTGCATACTGCTGCCATCTACGGATTTTACCTCGGACTGTTCTTCGCCAAATGGGAAACTCTCGTTTTTGGTAAATACAATTATGTATCAGTTGTGGCAAGCAATAGTGGTAAAGGTGTGGAACATGCTAAACTCCCTGAGATCTATGTAATGTTTAAATATCTCGTGTTTTGCAATTTAAGGTATCATTGCTAAAAATAGAATGGCGAGATGAAAAACTTCATTTTAATTTCTTACTGAAAATTTTTTATGCACAGCCCTGGGAAAAAAAAATGTAGTCTGACTATAGCTTTGCAAGATTGTGTTAATTTCTTATTGTCAAATGTAGAACTCTTGTTTTTGGTAAATGTAATTTACCACACAAGTGGCAAAGGGTGGTGGAGCAATTAAAGAGAATGATCTCACACCCCATTTTCATGAAAACATGCATAAATAAAGATATGTCAGTATTTAGAGGTTAGAAATCTTTGGAATCCTCATGGCTAGATAAGACTTTAATTTACTTTCTCCGTGAAGATCCTTAGTCTACCCCCCTCCCACCCCCTCGCCAAAAAAATTAATAGGGCGCTACTCTTACTTATGGTAAGTTCAATTTTATATCAACAGCTGCAAGTGGTGGTGGTTAATCCCCAAAAGGATATCCTTAAATTAAATTATATTATCCTTAAAAGAATAGAAAAATCCCCATTCCTGTTAAATTTAAAAAAGTATATGTCAATATTTCGTGGTCAGAAATTTCATGGATTGGGTCCAAAAACTCCATGAATAAATAAAAAACTTTAATCTTCTTTCTCCCTAAAAACTATTACCATAACCCTCTCCCCCACCGAAAGAAGTGTAGTTGAATAACAAACTTATAACAACATATCTATACTTTATTGCCAAATAGGCAATTCTCGACTTTGGTAAATAAATTTTTATGTCTATGTAGTAAATGGTAGAGGAGCTACCGAAAGGAAAGAATAAACTATGTTCCTATAAAAAAAAAGGAAAAAAAAACTGTGAAAATTTTCTAGCTAGAAATTTCAGGTATCAAACCTAAGAAAACCCATGGTTAGATAAAGAACGGTAATTTAGTTTACACCTGAATATCATTGCTCTCCCCCCCCCCAGAGAACAATCTAATAGGTTTACATATTTGTAACAGCACTTCCTTTACTGCCAAATGGGTAACTCCTATTTTGGTAAATACAATTTTATATCATAGGTAACAATTGATGGAAGATTGATCAGAGTGATGGAAAATTTCCCATTCCCGTTAAATCTAAAATATTATAAGTCAATATTCCATTGCCAGAAATCTCAGGGCTTTTTTCCAAAAACGTCATGACTAGATAAAGAATTTTAATCGACTTTCTCTCTAAGAACAGTTTTTTCTGACCAATCCCCCTCCCCTACCGAAAAAATTAATAAGATTGCACATTTGTAACAACGAATCCATATCTTATTGCCAAATGGGCAATTTATTTTTTGCTAAATACAATTTTATAAAAAAAAATTGCAAATGGGTAATGGAGTGATCAAAAGGATAGAAAAGTTCTCATTTATATTAAATCTAAAGAAAAAATTGTGTCAATATTTCTAGGCTTGGATTCTTAAGAAATATTTCTAAAATCACATTGTTAGAAAAAAATTTATTTAGTTTCTCCCCTAAAATTTGTTAACTTAAAATATAATAAAGCTACGTAAGAACTTGTAAGAGCTCATCCACGCTTCGTTGCCAAATACGAAACTCTTGTTTTTAATAAATGATACTTTTTATCGTGTATATATAATGTAATGTAAAAGATAAATAATTTATCTTTTGATAAATTATTTTGATTATTCTGATTATTTGATTATGTAATGTAAAAGATAAATAAAACAAAAAATAATACGTGAAATGAAATTAAAAGAAATGTAAAGAATCAATTCTTATAAGAGTATTTTCGTAATTGTTTGGAAGGTGGCTTTACAACAAGTTTTTGGTTGAGAAAAGACTGTGGGTTCAAGTCCCGAGCAACTTCAATTTTAAAAAATCCAACTTTAGTAACTGTTGTAAAATTTGTAACATATTGCCTATATGACTTATAATCTGAAATCAGGTTCGAATCAGTCACAGCCTTGAATATACTATTTACACTTTAATATTTTTAATATGAAAATAGATTTTTGCTGAGCTAATAAACGTAAAAGGAGATGTAAATAATTCAAACTGATTATCGAACTAATAAATTTGTTTTCTTTATTGGCTATGAAAATAATTATTAGCTATAGAAATTCAAGGGCATTGCAGGCGCCAAATTTTGATTTTAGCAACAGCTTTCCTAGTTATTGAATATTAATATTCCGTGACGCATTGATTAATAAAACATACTTGTTTCTTAGGAGTTTATTTGTCATTAATATTACAAAAACTTCAATAAATTTCCTTCATGGGCGTAGTCCTAGAAAAAGAGAGGTTCATTTCTTTCCTATTAAGGATCATTCGAGTCTACTGAAGCCAGAATCCTTAAAGTCATAATTAAGCTAGAAGGCATAAGATAGAATAAGGCCATAAGACTAACAATGAAGACCAAAAAGATAAGAAATGTTTTAGTTCTGCTTTTAACTTATCAGTCATTTAGTTTGACGTAAGTGGACGTAGTTTATTCATGTTGGTGTTTGATTTCTATTTAGCTGAATTCATTCTAAAATGGACGACGAGAACCAGTCCTATCTAAAAGTAGTGCACTGACCCTGGTTTTTATTTCCCCACCAGTTTAGGAGGACAGGTTATATATATATATATATATATATATATATATATATATATATATATATATATATATATATATATATATATATATATATGATCATCAGTGAATGTTGGCAATCTCTCATTTCGGTCTTTCACGGTAATATTTATTCTTTTAGCATGGCTTGTTCACCTGTTCAGTGGCATGCTTGGTATAACAGCGGGAGCCCATAGACTGTGGTCTCACAAGTCATACAAGGCGACACTACCATTAAGGGTCATCCTTATGATTGCTCAAACGACAGCCCTTCAGGTAAATATTTACATATATTTGTCGCTGGAATAAACCGAGTTAGGTAAAACTCGAATTTAAATATAAAATTGTATCTTCAGTGGTATCAAATGTTCACTCCGTCGTCAACGAGTCCTTCATTTGTGGTTTCCCTAACAGCTCTTAGGAATTTTCTTCATAAATTGCGCCATAAATATGTTACTAATTTAAACTTCATAACAAATAGAAAGAGAAAATAGACCCCGACCTTATCTTAGACCTTAGTTCCTCCAGTGCCCTGGAGGCACACAGGGCGTCGGTGAGTAGTCTCTAATTTTCCCTCATCTGAGCCACTGTATATATGTCTTCCCACTCATGAATGACGCTCGTCTGGAGGGCTCTTCCGTCAGGTTCATACGTCTTACGGAGCAGGTTCTTTGGTCTTCCTTGGTGATGGGTGCCTTCCAGTTGCCAGTAGAGGAGCATTTTTTGAAGTCTGTGTTCTAACATAAGGAGGATGGGTCAAAGGTATCGCCATCTACGTTGCCGTACAACGGTTGTGATATCTGGCTGGCCTGTGCAGGTACGGATCTCTTCGTTGCTGACACGGCCTCTCCAACTGATTTTAAAGATTCGGCGAAGACAGTTATTATCGAAGTCGTTTCTCCTGTTCCACAGTTAGCTTAATGCATTCCATAGCATAACTTAGGACAGACAGTACTGCACTGGACCAACCTGAGTTTCAACTTCAACGAGTATACTGTGGATTTCCAGACAAGTACGAGTCGCTGAAATGATGCATTGGCCAAGGCTATCCTGGTGGGCAATTCTTTTTCAGTCACCACTGGAAGTGACTGTACTTCCCAAGTACTTGAAGTCTGTCACCTGCTCGATGTCCTGTCCTCCTAGTTAGATTCCCATGAGTGGACTACTGATTGACATAGCTTTTGTCTTTGGTGCATTGATGTGTAGTCTGAATTTTTCAGCTTTATCTGTGAGTTTGTTCAGGAATTCCTGAAGCTTCTGCTTGTCGGCTTTTAAGAGCCCAGTATCGTCGGCTAAGTCGACGTCCTGAAGAAGTCTTCCTGCAGTCCAGATTACACGCCCATTTATCTGTTTAAATATGTAGTCTACAACTAGAACTAAGAGGAGAGTTGACTGGACACAGTTTTGCCTGACGCTAGACATCACCTTGAAGCCACGTGTGTCGCCGTTCGATGCTTTAACACAGCATACTGAAGAGATGACCCGAGGAGATGAAAAAGAGAAGGAAAGACAACTAGCATAGTTCTGTGTAAAAACATAGTACACGTTTCAGACATAGTACTATAATAAGCCATATAAGGGAAAAAGAGAGACATAGAGAGAAAGAGAGGAAGATTGAAAAACAGAAGGAAAGACAACTATCAAAGTTCTGTATAAAGACAAAGTATTGTAAAGGGAAGTACCCGTTTCAGTTATAGTACCATCTGAGGCCACATAAGGAAAAGCGAGAGACATAGAGGGAAATAGAGGAATATTAATTTGATTGTCTGGCATTAATTAACTCATTAAGAAGAATGCCTTTTTTTGCATTGATACTTGGAAATATTAAAGCCATTTTTAAAATGGCTTAACGATAGCCCTGTGGGACATATTTTTACGCAAGTGACCGGGGGGAGGGTCAAGATTGAGGCCTCAAAAATCCTAAATTTTCCTGGATTCCTTAAAACTTCGAATTCAAATTAGGTAAAAAACATTACATTACCCGCTTTCAAATAAATAATGATACGTAAATGCATGGGTCTATCCTGTTTGTTTTTTTTTGGGGGGGTTGTATTTTTCTGGAGGGGGATGTATTGAAAAGGTTTCGTAAAAGTCATCAAAAATTTGTAATTGTGCATTTTGTTACTTTTTTATGAATCGGACAATTTTTTTTTTGGGGGGGGGGAGGGGTTCGAGCCCAGTAGATCACCCACTGGATACGGCCATACGCAAATGCCTCCTTTACGTTTTCATCCATTCATTATCGGACGGGTTCCTTGTTTCCTTTTTATATTGATCACTGTTCACTATTCTAAAATACTTCGGGCTAGTAACATATCTAGTGAGGAGTTCATGCGCTTAAATAGTTTTTTGGGCCGAAGGGGAGCCGTAAAAATATATCAGAAACTCAAAAGATTTCAGAATTAAAATGTTTAGGGATGAGATGGGTGAAATGATGTTATTTGAGATCCAAAAGAGAGCTTAAGTTCTAACAATTTTTTTTTGTTTCCAGATATTTTGGGATATTTAAAAAAAATTGGATTTGTCTCTTGACATTTCCATTGTCTAGTATCCAACTCTTGCAAACTAGGAATGGATTGTCAACTCTGTCCCAAAGGGGATTATCTCAAAACAAATCAGAAGGGCTTGGGATTCCAGAATTGAGTCTTGTGGGGCGTTGGTGGGTCTAGGTCTCTGTGTGGGAGCAGCTCCTCCCCTATTTTTCTGACATCCAACATTAAATTTCTTTTATTTCATATTCTTATTCTTATGGTATATCTTGCCCCCCCACATTATGGAGACCTAAAACCAATACTGCTGTGGGGACATTTTTAATTGCACCTTTACGGCCATACGCAAATGCCTCCTTTACGTTTTCATCCATTCATTATCGGACGGGTTCCTTGTTTCCTTTTTATATTGATCACTGTTCACTATTCTAAAATACTTCGGGCTAGTAACATATCTAGTGAGGAGTTCATGCGCTTAAATAGTTTTTTGGGCCGAAGGGGAGCCGTAAAAATATATCAGAAACTCAAAAGATTTCAGAATTAAAATGTTTAGGGATGAGATGGGTGAAATGATGTTATTTGAGATCCAAAAGAGAGCTTAAGTTCTAACAATTTTTTTTTGTTTCCAGATATTTTGGGATATTTAAAAAAAATTGGATTTGTCTCTTGACATTTCCATTGTCTAGTATCCAACTCTTGCAAACTAGGAATGGATTGTCAACTCTGTCCCAAAGGGGATTATCTCAAAACAAATCAGAAGGGCTTGGGATTCCAGAATTGAGTCTTGTGGGGCGTTGGTGGGTCTAGGTCTCTGTGTGGGAGCAGCTCCTCCCCTATTTTTCTGACATCCAACATTAAATTTCTTTTATTTCATATTCTTATTCTTATGGTATATCTTGCCCCCCACATTATGGAGACCTAAAACCAATACTGCTGTGGGGACATTTTTAATTGCACCCGCACTTAGTTGTCCCGTTCAGACTTAGTACACTGTCCCCACGCTTACTTGTGCCATTCTTACTAGGAACATTGTGGGGAACATACTTACTAGGAACATACAGTCGTGAACATTATATGCTCATATGGTTTATATTCTTAAGACTTAGTTTATTTGGTTTTGGGAGTGAGAACTCCTCCAAAAAACGTTGCCCATATGTTGTGTCAGCCCTGGAAATTTTTTTGCTCAAACATATTTTAATTCTGAAATTTTTTATTATTCTTGGGAGGGACAAGATGGCCATTTAAAAAAAATCTGAATAATAAATTATCTGTGAATACTGGATTACTAAATCCAGATGGACGTACTAAACCGAATAAAGTTTACCGGATATTTTAAAGCTGCATTGTAAGCAGGAGCACCAATTGGAGGGGCCAGGGAGAATTCTTTCCCTCCTTAGATTTTGAAAAATAAATGTATAATGCATTGAAGGAAGCCTATTTTTGATACATTCAATAAAAAAAACATATTTCCCCATCCTAGATTTTAAAACATGCATCATTTCATACGTTTCAGTACGACAATTTAATTACACTTTTGCGAATAGAAATCCCCGCTTGTTACTACGATTATGATCAATTAGATTTTTTTTTTGGGTTGTTGCTGTGGTTAGGACTCAGCTGCATTTTTGTTTTATATCGGGTATTTATCCAAGGCAACAGGTTTTTCAATTAGATGTTTTGCAGGCAAGATTTTTGTTATCCTGCTTCATTCTTAATCTTTATTTAATATTTCTTAATTTTCTATCTTTACTTGCATTCTATTAAAAGAGTTTTTATTCAATATTATCATTAAAATTTGAAAGAGCTGGTTCAAAATAAGAAAACAAGAAAGCATTAATTATCGCTAATTAGTTTCGAAAAAAAAACATCTTTGATCGTAAAGCGTCCGTGCAGTAACCTTCAGATAATTGTAAATAAACAATAAAACTCTTCTCGTAAAAAGATACATCCGTTTTGTAAGTAAATTTTAATTTTATTTTTACGGTCAATAGTTCAAGTTCCTCCATACGAATTCAACTTCGGGCTAATCACGTTTATCAAAAATAATATTAAGCATTAGAAAGGAAGTCGAAAGGAATTAAATCAAGAATATGAAAATGATTCTAAATCTCTTGTACAGATCTAGCAAACCAATAATAGGATTATTCTAACATTAGTAGTATAGGCCTTTTGGATCCAGTACACACATACCCCGATGTACCAATCGAGTTAGTAACCCCTCCTATAGGCCTTTTAGATCCCAATTCACAGATATCCCGATGTACTTTAGGATTTGCTAATGCCTTTTTTGGCATAATTCTGAAAATATACTTCCCATTTTTTGAGAATTTCATGAATGATCCGTTATCTGGTATTGTGTAATCATTCATCTTGTCCGTGAAAAAACGCAGTACGTTCTGTGACAACCCTTACATCTGATCTTTTGAGATAACAACCGAGCCAACAACATTTGTTAACTTCTAAGAAGTTTTCCATGTCTGATGTATGATTCGAACGTGAGGCCCATTGTTTCCTATGGTAAAAGAACGACACCTTACACGACTAGCCCAATAAGTCATTGATGATACTATATTTTTAGAAATACATTTTAGGTAATCAATTTGTTGTTTCTGGGATTAATTGCACAAAATATTTCTCAATTGGAGAAATCGCTACTCAATTGCTCAACTTATCTATAAGAAATTTTTTCCCCTTTTTTTACTTTAAATCGAGCGTTAGGTCCATTATTTCCTATGGTAAAAGAACATGTTACTCGACTAAGCCAACAAGTCATTGATGATATTATGTTCTGAGAAATGCATCCTAGGCAATAAATGTATTGTTTCTGGGACGCTAGCCAACTGATGTAAAGCGTCAAAATACCTTAACAAGTTTATTGCGCAATCGATTTCTCGATTGGAGTTGGATATACAGTAAATACTATCAGTGATTTGTTTCCAGGCATGTTTTTCGGTATCACAGCATGAATTTGCATACCAAAGTGATTTGAAATGCCTGCTGGATAGACATATTCTTTTGATGTTTAATGAAACTTGTTTTGATCTCCGAAAATCGTATTGACTACAACGGATCAGAGATTCTTTTTGTAATGCAATGGTTCTGAGCACACCCGTTTTTCATTACCGGGCTTGCGCATGAGTTTGGGTCCCAGAGCTCCCCTCAAGGGCCCGATGTCCTCCTCCAGGGCCATGACTTTTTCATGTCTTAAAATAAAATTAAATATACTTGTTACCAAAGAATCACGTGTTATTTTAAACATACATAATAAAGATGGTATAAATATCAGCCACGATTTTTCCATTAGAAAAATAATCTTTGTAATGGCATTTTTCTTCTTTTTTCGAGCTTAGACTTTTATGGGGGACTTAAAATTATTTTAGAACCTAGAATTTTTTGGAACTTTGAATTCGTTCAGTAAACTGAGCAGGTTGATATATTCTTTGTTTTAGCTGCTGGATGAGTAGGCTACTAACAATATTGATGAAAGCACTTTTGACTACAAGAAACTCAGCAATTTGGTAAACTTCGAGTCTTTTGATTGGTGACTGAGTATAAAAAAATTTATAAAAACACTTTTGTATGCAATAAACTAAGCTAGTAGGCGAATTCCGAGTGTCTTATTTACTGACTGAGCATCAAAAATTAAAAAAAAGCACTTTTGACTACAATAAGCTAAAGTAGTTCAGGTACTTTGTAAATTCTGAGTCTTTTAATTCTAAAAAGAAATAATAAAAAAGCAATTTTGACTAAAATAAACTCAGGTATTTGATAAGTTTGTAAATTTTACTCAGCTACTTTGTAAATTTTAAGTGTTTTTCATTGGTGACTTAGTACCAAAAATTAATAAAAAGCCCTTTTACATACAATAAACTCAGCTAGTAGGTAAATTATGATTGTCATAGTTGCTGACTGAGTATGAAAATTTTAATACAAACAGTTTTAACTACTTCAATCTCAGGTAGTTGATAAATTCCGTGTGTTCTACCTGCTGGATGAATAGGCTACCAAAAAAATTAATAAAAGACCTTTTGATTAAAATAAGCTCAGCAACTTGGTCAAATCTGAGTCTTTTAATTGGTGACTGAGTATCAAAAGGTTAAGTAAGTGCACTTTTGCAAACAACAAACTCAGCTAGTAGGCAAGTTCCGAGTGTCTTCTTTGCTGACTGAGAATCAACAATTTAGTAGAAAGCACTTTTGAATATAATAAACTGAGGTAGTCGACAAATTTCGAGTATATTTCTTACTAGGTGAAAAACAAAAAATTAATAAAAGAATTCGACTACAGCAAACTCAGCTGCTTGGTAAATTCCGAGTCTTTCAATCGGTGACTGAGTATCAAACATTAATTACAAATTACTTTACATAGAACAAGATCAGGTAGTTCATAAATTCCGACCGTCGTAGCTGCTGAATGAGCATCAAAAATTTAATAAAAGTGTATTTGACTACAATAAACTAAGAAGTTGATAACTTCCGAGTTTTTTAGCTACTGGATGAGTACCAAAAATTAATAAAAGCACTTTTGTATACAACAAACTCAGCTACTTGATAAATTCCAATCCTTTTTAATGGGTGAATGAGTATAAAAAAAAAATCATTAAAAAGCGCTTTTGCATACAACTCAGCTAGTTGGTAAATTCCGAGTGCCATAGTTGCTGACTGAGTATCAAAAATTTGATAAAAAGCACTTTGCACTACAATAAACTCAGGTAGTTGATAAATCCTAAGTGTTTAAGTTGCTGGCTGAGTAGCACAGGATTAATAAAAACACTTTTGACTAGAACAATCTTAGTTACTTGGTAAATTCCAAGTCTTTTAATTGGTGAGTGAGCATCAACAGTTTTGCAGAGAACAAACTCAGCTAATAGGTAAATTCGGAGCGTCTTAATTGCTGTCTGATTACCAAAAACTTAATAAAAGCACTTTTGACAACAATGAACCGAGTGAGTTGATAAATTCCGAGTGTTTAGTTGCTGGCAGAGTACAAAAAATGTATCTACTAGCTGAGTTTTCTGTATACAAAAGTACTATTATAAAATTTTTGATACTTAGTCAGCAACTAAGATATTCAGAATGTACCTACTACCTGAGTTTTATTTTATGATATGGTGCTTTTGAATTAATTTTTTACACCAAGTCACCAATTAAAAGACTCGGAGTGTACCAAGTAACTGACTTTGTAGTAGTCAAAAGTGGTTTTATTAATTTTTATGGTACTCAGCCAGCAAGCAAAACACTCGGAATTCATCAACTACCTAAGTTTATTGAAGTCAAAAGTGCTTTTTATTATATTTTTGATGCTCAGTCAACAACTAAGACCGATGGAATTTAAGTATTTTTTTGTTTTGTAGGATCGAAAAGCGTGCAAAGTTGCATTACGAGTAAACCTTTTTCTGACATACCTCACACTCGTAGGGCTGCCCCTTTGTGTGGATTCTTTCATGTGTATGGAAGTTTGAAACCTGATTAAATCTTTACCTTTCCAAAATATTCTAAATTCTGAAATAACTATAAGTCCCAATAATTTTAGGTTCCAAACATCTAAGTCTCCATAAACACTAAGTCCCAAAAAAATCAAAATATCGAAGTTCAAAAAAGAAGAAAAAATTCTTTTTTTGTAGGAAATATTTTCTCCAGGCATTAGGGCTAATTTTAGCATTAGGCATTAGGGCAAGTTTCATTAACCGTCAAAAGAGTATATCTGTCCAGTTAGCATTTTAAATCTCTCTGGTATGCAAATCCATGGAGTGATGCTAAAAAAGCTGCTCGGAAACAAATCACTGATGGAATTTACCGTATATCCAACTCCAGTTGAGAAATCGATTGCGCAATTAACTTGTTACAGTATTGTGACGCTTAACATCAGTTGGCTAGCATCCCAGAAACAATAAATTCATTGCCTAGAATATATTTCTATGAGCATAATATCATGAATGACTTGTTAGCTTGGTCGAGTAACATGTCCTTTTACCATAGGAAATAATGGGTCTCACGTTCGATTTAAAATTTAAAAAAATGGGATGAACAAAATTTTGTATGGACAATTTGATTAAGAAGCTAGAAGACATTCGCGGGAAATTTATAATTTCAGTTGTGGGGCTGGGCCTTTATCCCCCCCCTCTACTTACGCACTAACAGAACCAGGGGGGCCCCCAAAATTTTTTCTGACGCCTTTTTATCCTGTTTTTTCTTTTTTTACTCTCGTTTTAGGAAAAATTTAGTTAGTTCGGTCCATTATTGGCATCTTTTTTGCATTACCCCTTCCCCCGAGATTTTCCTCCTTGGCACCCTTGTCACATTTGATCTCCCCTAAGATATTGCTCTAGATCCGTCCCTGCGCTCACGTCTATGAGTTACGCCACGTGATATTGTCACAAAACTTTAAATATTTAGCGACGGAGGGAATTTTCAACACAAATTTTCCATTGGAGTAAAAGAATATGGATAATTCATATTCCTAAGTAATTTTTTCTATCAATACTGGCCAGTACCCACAAACAGTAGACAAATGTTATAACTATCGGATTTAAAGGTGCTTCCCAAAGGTAAAAGTGCACATCTGACATTTACGCACTTTAACCTTTGACTAAAGACTCGAATTAAAAAAAGTCCCAAAAATAAAACTTTGTACAAAAATACAGAGTTTTTTTACTTTTACAAAAACATGGACAAAAACCCCGTATCAACGACTTGTGCCCAAGACAGAACCACACATGAAGCATGCAAAAAAGTCTAATTTTTGTGTTGATATGCGTATTTAGAACTTTCAAAACGATATAAAATCACTTAAATATATTTTTTGGCTGCGGACGACTTAAAAACACCACTATCCTTCAGCAAATCGACAGAACCTCTTAGTGAGGCTGTTAGAACCTCTTAGTAGAACCTCTTAGTGATCAGAACCTCTTAGGTTTGCATAATTTTCCAAAACGTGTGACGATTTAAGTTTATAAAAGGTATAAGTTTCTCTAATATGATTTTCTTCTCTTTTCTGGCTTCATCCTCATTGGGTCAAGAATTAGAACTGGCATAGGATGCTTAGCCTCCTTGATTTTTCTAACCAGCCTTCTTTGCATATAACTTGGACTCTTTTCTTCGCCCTCAGGGCAAGTTATATAGAACAGTTCTGCCTCCCCCTTCTTAAAAAATGTTTCACTGGATACATCAATAGTGATGCCCAATTCCTTTATAATGATGTCAGGAGCTTTCAGCCTTTTATTTGGCTAAAGTCTTCCTTTTTCACCGGTTTTGTGAGTTTTCTACCTTTTTTTCTGTAGCATCGCACGAAATTGACATTTAATCGATCTGTGTGTAGAGTCAGCCCCTTTGACCTTTGACTAGATAAATGACAGAATCAATTCAGGTCCTCCTTCACTGTTGACAATCATTGACATCGACATAACAGTGACAGTATTAACTACATATAATTATTAACCGGTACAAATTAATATAGAAATTGCCCAATTCATGTTCTAGGCACATCAATCGTTAGCATAAAAATGGAATGCAAGATATTTATTTTAATTTTTATGAAATTGAGAAAGGCACTGCCTATACCAGATGGATCACGTCCTTGTAGAGATTAGTTCCAAACATTGCAAAGGTTCTGGTTTTGTTGGGTGGCCTCAACGGGGGCAAACACCTTATTCAAACACGCAAGTCTTGATAGCTCTGCATGATGGGAAGCAATAGCCCTTTTTTTGGTCCGCGGTAAACAGCTTAGGAGTTAAATCTTCTTCTTATTTTTGCTTACCTTTAAAGAACGGTTTTGAAACTTGTTCAATAAGATCTCTGTCCTTTGTGTACAGTTCAGTTTCTTTCAGAGTCACCATTTGTACCATCAGTTCAGCTCTCCCCGCTTTGTCCGTTGATAGTACGCAAATATCACAGCTGTCTGAGGAATGATAATCTGGGCCTGGCCAGCTGTCTGGGCCTGTATAATGATATTTTCATACCATTAAGAGCCTTCCATATGTCCCATCACAGATTTTATTTGCAGATATATTTTTATTTTATATTTTTTATATCTTTTTATTTATATATTTTAATGCATTTTTTACAAATGAATTCTTAATATGTTTTTTAAATATTTTTATTTTTATATACATTATTTTGCAGATACATTATTAATGAATATTGTCACAGATATATAATTCATTGGAATCTTCTGCTATAAATGTGTAGCTGAAATAACAAGAAATATCCCAAACACTTGACGTGGGAGTTCGACGATAGTGCGGAATTTCTGAAACCTTTCAATATACTGCATCAAAAAGGCATTCGGCAATTTTGTTTAGCGGCCTTGCCGCTTTATGGCCCTTTCCATACTTCAGTTTAGTCCCAAGCACAAACTTTTCTATTTTTTACTTGCTTGTATAGTTCACTCTGTCGTTCTTTCCTATTTCTAGACAGTTGAGCAATATAGACTTGTAAACTGACAAGTTTTCAACTATTAGGGTAAGTGCGGGGCTGTTATTGTTAGTGCGGGGCGGTAGGCGGTATTTAACTGTGTTTTTTTTCTACGGGCAGCTTCTCTGGCAATAGTCATTCTTTTAGTTACTACAAGTTTAAACAAAGAAGCGATTTATATTTAAATGATTTTTATTCTTTGCTCCGACATATGTCATATATGTTCCTGAATTCTACGCTAGATAACTTCTAACATGAGTTTGCGCATTTGCTAGATTTATAGTGAGGTCCATTGGGAGATAAATTCCACTTAATACCTCTCTCAAATTTCTCCTGTTCTGAGCGAACTCGTTTTGAAGTAATGTCCACGTAGACCTTCTTTCTTTTCCACCATTTTTTCATGTCCATTTTCTATCCCCCCCCCACCTACCTTGCTGCTAAAGCGTCAATTATGCATTTAGCAAGGTCTGGGGAATAATAATCACAAATATTTTTTGGACTTTTATTACCTTGCCGACTGTCCACATTTAGCTGGTTTCCTTGGTTCTCATAAGTTGCATCTGAAATGAACTCTTCCCAGGGCAGGAAAGAATCGTCAGAAAAATGGCTGAGAATGTACTTTGGATAATCCGATGGGAACTGATTACTGACTAAAAGAGGAACTAAACCTTTAAAGAGCTCTCTGGCTCTGATCAAATTTATAGGTTTTTCATTGTAAAAAAGATTCAAACGTCCCTCTAACATCCATTCAGCATTTTGATTGGAGGGGAAAAGAGGGTCCACCTTTGGGGGATCTTGGGGGTATGGGAAACCATTCAGGGGAATGGTAGGTTTCCAGGGGCTATTCCCCAAAAATTTGTGAAAAATACAAGCCTAATCGTGTTTTAACCTGCCTGAAAACTTACGTTGGGAATGATTTTATAATGAATACCAAACCACAAACAATTGAAAAATAAAGGTGGCGTGGGTATGCTCCAAGTCTGCAATAGCTCGTTTTTCTTCAAGTGGTAATTAAGAAAATTAAAGTTTAGCAAAAAAAAAACGATTAGTTTAGCAAAACTAATCGGCTAACTTCAAAATGCTGCACAGTACATAATAAACCATAAATACACATCAAACAAATTTAAAATTAAGTTAGTAGTCCTGCTTCCATGCCCATCTGGGGGTGGAGGCTCCCTGATTTATTCATGGCTCCCGATATGTAGGGCATGTATTTATTTTTTTTCGCTTACCTTACCCTTTCAAACTTCAAACAGAAATAGCGGTATCTTAATATTTTTCGTGTTAACGTTATTTTAGTAAAAGTTTATTTTAATTTACCCCTTTGATCTATTTTAATTTAAAAGTGTGAATTACCTTTTCACCTATCACAGTCATATGTTTTGTCAAAAAGAATAAGCCTTTCAACACACAAAACAGTTTCTTACCAATCGTAATTTCGAGGTTCTTTAAAGACTTATAATATTTTCTAAATTACTGGAAGACACACTGTCCCCTTGCCTCCCTAAAAAATTAGAAATGATGTCTATATCTTTAATTAAATGTAATTTTTCATATTCTTCATCATCAAATGTTCCAACTGTGCCTTACCAATAGCTCCCCTTCCCTTGTGTCCTATCATCGAGACCCAGAGAAATTTGATGATGTGTCTGTTCCTTCACTTATCTGAAGAATCTCTAAGGGAGAACGGGAATTACTTCCTTGTTGCTCTTCACTAGAAGATGGCGAGTGAGTGTTTTAATGTGATGCTTCTTATGTATTTGCTTCACATGCCAATGCCCTGAAAAATTGATTTGTGTCTTATTAGAGCTCAATAAGATAGTTCTAGACAATGCCATATCTAAATGTAGTTAAGAGGGTGGAACCCTCCCCCCAACAAAAAATGTTTTTCGGGCTTATAAAAATGTACCGAAAATGAATATAAACAATTTTTTATACGTCTTTAAATTTTTGTGTACCCCCCCCCCCCCCCGAGAAAGGTCCTTTTATGAAACACCCCTCCAAAAGAAAGCATGGGTACAACCCTGATTACAGTTCCCTAAGGACATTTTTGTTGTTTATGATCATGTATAATAGGAAATGGGAGATGTCCGTGAACCAAACTGCGTCTTCAAGCAACCATCCATTTGAAGAACTTGTCACTATTTGCCATTAGTTTGCTGGGTTTGAAAACCGATTACCATTAAATTTGTGTGCTATAACCCTCTGTTTCATATTTCTCAGAAGCATCATAGCTATCTGAAAAGTGGGTGGTAGGTGGCTGCAATCTTGGTCACCTGTATTGCATACACGTGCGGAATTTTACCTAATGTTGTATTGGTTGACCAAATAACCCTCCTGATTATCTCAGATAAAGAGGAGGTTCCAGAGATCATTTTGGTAAATTCCTTTTTTTATTCAAAATATAGGCTATGGGACAGGCCCTCCTTCTGATATTCTGAAGAAATGAAATGAACTTGGGTAATAAAACTTTCATAGACTTTTAGGTTTTTATACTGAACTGATCCATGAAAATTTCATTAGTCCGGTCCTCTCACCTTTTTCACGCTATCAAATAGAGTTTGTCTGAAAAGCGATTATTTACCCAACTACAGACCTTTTTTCTCCATTTCAGAATGACATATATGAATGGTGCCGGGATCATAGAGTTCATCACAAGTTTAGCGAAACAGATGGCGATCCTCATAATTCAAAAAGGGGATTATTCTTCGCTCATATGGGATGGCTCATGATGAAAAAAGATCAAATGGTGATAGAGAAGGGGAGGAAAATAGACTGTACAGACCTTTTGGAAGATCCTGTAGTTGCATTCCAAAGAAGGTAATATTATCGGGAAAAGGTCCAATAAAAAGCAATTGCAGAGGAAAAGACCAAGTCATCGAGAAAAACTAAAGTCGGCACTTTGGTACCCAGATCAGGCCTCTTTGGATCTAAAAATCGATGTAGCGGTTTTATAATTTCGGTACGAAAGAATTTGGGAGCTTTCTAAGATTAGATGTGCTACTTGCAAGGCCGTGTCCAGGTTTTATTCGGGAGCTATTTTTTCGCACGGGGGGGGGGGGACAAAAAACTTTAATAAATCCATCAATATTTGTTTCGTGCATTTGTTACGTTTTTACGAGTCGGGAAAACATTTCAGGGGGCAGGGGTTCAAACCCTCTAACTGGATACGACCCTGGATACTTGCTAAATAACAAAATAATCTAGATAACATGATAGTGCATACGATGGATACTAATGGGATCATTACTTTCACAACCTTTTCAAATATCGTTGATGCACAACCTCCCCCTACCCCCCTAAGAGCAACAATTTGTAAAGTCACTTGAATGTAGCATATTTTGTTTTCTGTAAAGTATTCTTTGACTTTCTTACCGATGAAAATTACAGATAAAACCCCAAAGGTGACACCCTTCAAAATAGTTACACCATTTGGGAGGTGAGACTCATAATTGTTCTTGATTTGAAAATTGTAATCTTTTGTATTTCTGTTTTACAAAATTGAAAAAGCCCAATTCCAAGATCCACCTACTCGTCCTAGAAAAATCGAAAAATCTTTCCCCTATTGCATTTTTGTGATTCCAACTTAAAACGTGTTTGGGTCACATAATTGGTTAATTACTGCCTTGATTTTAGATATTGACAAGAACAGATCCGGGTACCAAAGGAACAGTGTTAGAGAGAATTCATATACACATTGGGATGATCTTTTTAACACTAAAATTTACACTTAATTTGTTTGGATGCAAAAATTAGCTTATTTCATTCCAAAGGAAAGTCAACTTTGGATAAAGAAGGAGGTAAAAAATAAATTGGATACATTTGTTTTTGGCTCACCCTACAGATATGGACTAATGGTATAAAGAAAAGGGAATAAAATAGAATTTGTTCATAGTTTAGATACTGCAACAAAGTAATAAAACATTTTCAGTAGTTGTGTACAGCACGTTTCTGACAAAAGTTGAAAATAACTTAGGGAGCTAAACTTCAAGTCGTACTCCGATGAAACAAGAGGTTCTCCCGGGGTTGAATAATTGGTTCAGTTTTGTTTCGATTCTTAGTTGGAAAACTGTGCTTCTTCGTCCATCGAAAATGTTCTAAAGAAAAAGCTTATTGTTATAAATTGTTAACTTTCAGAAAGTCATCAATCCTCAATGATGAAATTAGTACAGATTTTTTTTTTCTGTTACCTCTCAGTTTAAATTAAGTTACAATTCCGTCGAAAAAAGTACACCCATTTATACTATTGTAATGGATCCCTTAGCAGACTATCAATGATTAATATTTGTCTATCCACGTTGTATAACAAAAATTGGATGTGTCATAACAAATTTGAGAATCATTTCTTTGTGAAAGAAGCAATTTCACTTGTAATAAAGTTCATGTCATCTTTTGTGCGTTTCATAGTATTTCGCAATTAAAATACCGGGTGCATCAAATTAAAAATTTCAGCAAGCAAAAATGCAAAAAATTCTGTACAAAAATATGGTTCAATCCCACTTTCTAGGACTACAATGAGAGAAAGGTTGATACGGCTAGGGCACGTTGTGCGGATGAAGAATGACAGATTGTCGAAGATTTTTCTTTTCGGCCAACCGTCTAGGGCTAAACGGAGAGCAGATCGTCCTCGTCTGGTGTGGGAGGATTCATAAAGAAAGATTTAAAGGAAATGGGAGCTTCCTGGGAGAGTGTAAAAAGGGAGGCTTTGAATAGACTGGGATGGAGGAGGAGCGTGTATAGCTCTGTTGGCCTCAGGCGGCTTGGTCGTACTTAGTAATCCAAAAAATCAAAATTTGACATTTAAGATCGACTTTTCAAGAATTATTTCCAAGAAATCCAGAAGATATACCACTTTTTGCTCTGCAATCCCGAAACGATAATAAAGTGTTTTGCATTAGTACGAGATAAAACTGTTCCAGAAAAGATTACTTTTCCACCTAGAAAAGTTTTGTCTTGACACCTTGAGCAAAAAAAGTTTATTGTTTTTTTCTGGAAATTTCGAAAACTTCACTGAAGTATTTCTGTCCCGTTTCACAATTCTCATCCATAAAAAAATTTTGCGCGTGTCTCTCTTATCATTTCGAAGCTACAGACCGCTAATCACAAGAAGAAAAAATCTTCGAAAACTGTAGTTCTACTTGGCATCACAATAAAAGAGAAGGCTTTTGAATTAACAGATACCTTTAACATCAAGTTTCATAATTCATGAGGAGGCAGGGAATCCGCCTAATTGTAAAGTTGTAGAAGTCCTGTCTCTGCACTGTGTACTCTATAAAGTGATTAATGTTCTCTCTCTCTCTCTCTCTCTCTCTCTATCTCTCTCTCTCTATCTCTCTCTCTCTCTATCTCTCTCTCTCTATCTCTCTCTCTCTAACTCTCTCTCTAACTCTCTCTCTAACTCTCTCTGCGGTAGGAAGTCCTCTCTCTAAAGTGATTAATGCTATGTGCGAGAATAATATAATTGCGCCTAAACTAGGTCCAAAAGCTAATATTAGTCTGGCTTAGAGTGTGGTCTATTTTGATGTCCCCAGTTCTTAGTAACACCTAGGGCATCGTTGAAACCAGGCATCGTTGTCTGAATTATTAAATTGTTAAATTGAATTGTTAAATGTCTCTGACGATTTAAAATTACTGCTGAAGTCCCTGGGACAATAATGATTTGCTCCAGAGGCAAATTATCTGTGTACCATAACTATTTATAAGAAAATAGTCTGGCAACACATTCCTCACAAAAATAGGGCCCAGAAATGGCCCAGAAGCCATTTTTATGATTTGCTTAAAACTTATGTTTTAAGACCAAGTGTCTATAATTCCCCTTAAAATGGGAGCAGAAATGGCAAGAAGTTTTCCTGGACGGGCAGAAACTTACATCAGTAATTTTCGTTGCCAAGAAAACACTAAAACAAATTTAAGTTGAAGCGCCCCGAAATTGGGAATAAAAATAGTTCAAAAGACTATCCCTTCTGGATTGGTTTGTAATTTATATTTGAAGGCCGTGGGAAGAAGAGAAAGCCCAAATAAGATTGAAAAGGAGTTGCCCAGATATCACTATAGACCGTGCCCATTACACAAGACTCCAGCGGCTTTATAGTACCAATAAGTGACCAAATTATTAGGCTCGGATAAAATAGGAAATCTCGTACTTAATAATCATAAAACAGAAGAAATTGGCCCTTAATCGCAATTCTTTTGGATCTGTTTTCAGTCCAGACCGTTTCCGCGGTTGTAAAAGTGTGCACACATAATTCTGGTTCCTAAGCCAGATAATGATCCTATTCAAATTTGCTCAGATAGCACAATTTGCCTCGTCTCTCACGCTTATGAGGTCTATGCGAGCATTTTCAAAAAAAAAAAACTTCACTCATGCATGAAGTCAAATAACCTTATAGTGATAAGCATCATGAATTATGTCATAAAACATTCACCACTTGACTGCTTTAATGTAAAGCTTCAAAGTGGGCTAAACCTTCCAGACCAGTGGCACGTAATTAGGATATTGTTTTTGACATTGCTCTTGATATAGTCTGGCAATCTCAATAACCCCCTTTTACCATTTCTCCAGCAATGCCACGGTCTCTGCAGCTGTCTATATGCATGATGACCCTCTACAAGTTTTCGTGGTTTTACAGTAAGGTCTACTAGGGATTCAAAAGTAATCTATTGTCAAGATGACAGATTTCAATGCATCTAAGGCTTAAGAGCTACTGACCATCGAATCAAAGGTCTCCTGTGCACATCCTGACTTTACCTTTACGGGTAAAGCAATGACAAGAGTAGAGAAAATCTGTTTTTTTTTAGATTCCACTACACCTCAAATCTCCCTTGAGGGTGCAAATCTCGATTGGCTATGAGCCTTCTATGCGACAAAGCTAGGTCTAATTGTTTGCTCTAGAGAACCTCTTAATATACTACTCAATTGTTCCTCTGTACCGGTCGTACAATAGGCCTATTTCCAAACATGGATACCCACTTTTGCAGGAGCCCTTAAAAACTTACCAGCACTACACCTGAGGATCCAAATTAGAGAATCATGGGAAATCTTTAACAGCGTTTGCCTGAGATATTAACAATCTATAAGTGAGAGTTTTGGCGTTGTGTCAAGGGCTTTTTCTACAAATACATCCACTACCTCCAGAGGCAATATATAAGCACCAAGAGGCGCTAGCTTCATTTGGCTTAATTCTTGTTCGTTTGACTTGACTTTTCGTTTTAATCTCTGTCCGTTTTAGGTTTATTTAGTCAAACTAACTATTTTTAGAATCAATATTAATAAATGTTGATCAGTATATATTCTTAACACATCAACAATTTCAGTTGAAGATTTTTGAAGAAAATCGAAGGAGCTGAATTTTACAAAATATCTTTCTTTTAGGTTCTATAGACCCTTGGCAATTCTATTCTGCTTTGTCTTACCTGGAGTTCTCCCTGTCGTTCTATGGAATGAATCAATACTTGTGTCCTATTTCTTTCCGACGTTCAGCCGCTACGTGTTTACTTTACATATGACTTGGCTTGTGAATTCTGCGGCACACTTCTTTGGGGATAAGCCTTATGATAGGTGAGTGATATTTGGTTGGTAATTTTGAATTTGCACTTAGGAGCGACATAGCCAGTCAGTCCTTCTATTAGATACATATCCAGGATTTTTCTTAAGTAGGGGGGGGGGGGGGGGCGGGGGTTACAAAAGAATTTTTTCGGGGGAGGGACAATTTTTTTTCAAAAATACATCAAAACTGGTTTACATTCATTTTTACATATTCGTTTTTACAAGTCGGATAAACATTGCAGAATGGGGGGTTCAAATCCCCTAGCATATTTGTATTTTTCCCACGGTGGTTGTATCAAACCTGTGGTGACGCCATGATATCAAAAAGGGGTTCACGTTATCTGCGGTTAGAAGAGAAGCGACAATGAGAATTCATATATAGAAGCTTACCACGTAGCCATGACATGCTCCCACTGCAATATATATATATATATATATATATATATATATATATATATATATATATATATATATATATATATATATATATATATATATATATATATATATATATATATATATACATATATATATATATATATATATATATATATATATATATATATATATATACATATATATATATATATACAAATATATATATATATATATATATATATATATATATATATATATATATATATATATATATATATATATATATATATATATATATATATATATATATATATATATATATATATATATATATATATATGTATGTAAATATGTACAACATAAATATGCACATATATATGTACGTTTTTATGCTATATGTTCTTAGGGTTTCTTTGCTGTTCCTTTTCGCTTTGGTGTTTTGTGTTTTTTTTTTCTTAATCTGATATAAGAGGTAAATTTTTCTATTGGAGCTTGTAGTAAACTTTTGAAATACATATTATGGTTTCTTATTTACTCAAACCCTGCACATATCTTTTTGTTGAAAAAAGTAAATTCCTTTGAAGCTTGAAGAACCAAAGGTAAAATTGAAATTGGACTAAAAGTTATAAATGGAAGCACACTAACAGCTAATAATCAAAAATAAACAGTAAATTCTCTATTAAACCGTATTTGAAAGTATTAATATGAAAAACAAAGGCAATGGGTTTTGCCAATGCGGATCCGTACTTCACCCAAGCTACCACCTCCTCAGAGGATTGAAATCTGCGCAATTCAAAAGTCATGCGAAAAATCAAACAAAAGTAAATTTTTTTTAAATGAAAGAATCTGTTGATTTTATTATTGGCGAAATTTAAGAAGGATCTGAAGCAATTATCTCGGCTCCATCAGTTGCCACATGACAAAAGTAGCAGTGTATGAACTGATAAGCAGCAGTACGAAAGTGGTAATATATGAACTGCTAAGTAGCAGTATAAAAGTGGCAGTATATGAACGACTAAGTAGCAGTTCAAAAATGGTAGTATATGAACTGCTAAGTAACAGCACAAAAGTGGTAGTAAATAAACTGCTAAGTACCAGTACAAAAATGACAGTACATTGAACTATTAAGTGGTAGTACAAAAGTGGCAGTACATGAACTACTAAGTAGCAGCACAAAAGTGGCAGTACATGGTTAAGACTATAAGTAAAAACAAAAACAAAATCCGAAAAATGGAAAGTTAAATGATAGTACTGATGTAAGAGAAGAAAAATCAGATAAAGAAGAAAGGGGAATAGAAATAGAACCAAATGGAGAACTCATGGATCAAAATCTAAAGGTAGTAAGTCATGAACCATTTGAAAGAGTGCAATTCAATAAAGTTGTGACTGGAATTATAAAATTGCAGGAAATTTTGAAGAAGAGTAACAGGAGGAACACAAAGAGCTATATTAAATTTAAGACCAGCAGAAACACTGTCCTATAATAATTCAAACTAAAAAAGATCATAAATTACTATTCAAAGAATAAATGAAACCCAAAATGAACAGAAATTCAAATAAATGGTTAATTTGATAACTGATTTGGTACTTGTATGATATACCCCTTACCTAATATTCTTCTAATATATTTCTCTGACGCTCAATCCTAATGAGATGTTCCATAGTAAGATAAAAAATATAATATTTTAGAAACATATTTGAGCTATATATTTGCACATTAGGGTGGGGGGGGGGGGTGTCTGCATGTTCAATATGTTATGTACGACTATTCTGCATATTATGTAGTAAGAATCGTTTTCTAACTTCACACTGTCCAAATACACACCTCACACTGTTCAAATTTTATACAATCCTAATAAGGGGGGTTAATGCCAGATTTGCCTCTCATTCAATTGGACTATCTGTCTTGGCTTTTTCTACAATTTGCCATGGCTTGATGCCCACAACTATTCGATTTTAATTCAAAATCAACGGACTTGTTTGAGGCCTTTGGCCTAGGAGGGAGTATTGTACTCCCCCCTAATGTGCAAATATATTGCTCAAATTATATATTTTTCATCTATTATGTCACTTCTCTTTTTCTTGTATCACGCTAAGCTTAAAGAAACTAACGAAAAAACAACCAGTTTTATAATGAGTCAATGAATGACCAACTTGAACAATAGGGGGTCTACATCTTACAAGTACCAATTATTTCCTAAATGAAACCATTTTATCAAAATGATAAAATATAAATTACTACATGAAATACAAATGTTACTGATATAGTAATATCAATACCGATATTACTGATGTAGATATATAAATAAATCTTAAAATGAGTGAAAATTAAAAATTCGGAGTTCAAGTAAAACCTGAAACGATAAAAAATTTTGCAAGCAGGAATTTTTACTACAGCCAACGGGAAGAAGATACGGACAGTTAGGATTGTATTTTAAAAGCAGCTTAGAAGGATGAAAAGATGAAGGAGAGGGTAATTCATCAGCAGTCACTAGAAAAATGGTAAAAGAATAAAAAAAAAAGCAAAGAATACGGTATTAGACTTTACAGTCCCAACCGGCGGTGCTGATCTCCGTTTCTTGGCCCTTCAGCCAGGAAGTGCAATGGAGGGTCAGAGATTACTTTGGTTGAGGATTCTGTTGATGACCAAAATCTCATGAACAAATAACCATTCAAAACACTTACACTTTGAAGTCATTTGATTTTATTGTTTTTATGGCACTTGCCCGTCGGCCAAGTGCCATATAGCGATCGCAATTTTCTGTCCGTCTGTCTGTCAGTCCCGCTTTTGCTTGTTCGGGCACTTCCAGATAAGCTAGGACGATGAAAATTGGCAGGCATATTAGGGACTGAACCAGATTAAATTAGATATAGTTACTTCCTCGATTCGAACATCTGAAGGGGAGGGAGTGGAGGGATAATTTGTTCGAAAAACTTAGAAATAATATTTAAAGATGTCTGATTGAAAGCCTGCATAGCACAGTAGATATGGCGTTGATATCCTACTTCGAAGGTCAAAGATTCATTTCCTTAAAAAGACAATATTTAATAAAAGTTTTTTTATTTTCTTGCTCTGCCATTTTGTGTATTAATTTTTAGTTTAATTTCAAAACCTTTTCAAAAATGTTTTTGAAATACTTTTACCAAAAATATCAGATTGAATCACGTTTTATAGTGATTAAATCTGGAATTTGCTATTGTAAGGGCCAGCAAGCGTAGAAGGAGCTAAACCAAGCAATTGATTTTAAGCGCCCAAAAATTATATAAAAAGCTATTCAGATTCAGAGGCAGAAATCCCGTGCAGTGGTGCTTATCATGGTGGTGCTTATATCATGGTGCTTATTATCATGGTGCTTATCCCGTGCAGTGGTGCCTATCCAAAAAAAAGCTATTCAGATTCAGAGGCAGAAATCCCGTGCAGTGGTGCTTATCATGGTGGTGCTTATATCATGGTGCTTATTATCATGGTGCTTATCCCGTGCAGTGGTGCCTATCCAAAAAAAAAGCTATTCAGATTCAGAGGCAGAAATCCTGTGCAGTGGTGCTTATCATGGTGGTGCTTATATCATGGTGCTTATTATCATGGTGCTTATCCCGTGCAGTGGTGCCTATCCAAAAAAAAGCTATTCAGATTCAGAGGCAGAAATCCTGTGCAGTGGTGCTTATCATGGTGGTGCTTATATCATGGTGCTTATTATCATGGTGCTTATCCCGTGCAGTGGTGCCTATCCAAAAAAAAACATCACCGCGATAACATTGCGAAATGTTGGCTCTTCCGACCTCTCCACAAGTGCCATATGAGCTCTTGGCTACTGTTTTTTTTCTTTTTTGCATGTGAGACTATGCATGCATATAGTGAGAAAGTCATTCTTTGTTAAATTTTTTAATCGAAATTTATTAAGTTTGATCGAATTTTTCGATATTAAGAACCTTAGTATTGTATTGGCAAAGTTTAATAATTTCAGGTTCATAAAGGCTACAGAAAATGGTTTGGTCACACTATGCACAGGTGGTGAAGGATGGCATAATTATCATCACACTTTCCCCCAAGATTATCGTGCAGCTGAGCTTGGCTGGTGGAGGTTTAACCTAACTACAAATTTCATAGACTGCATGGCATGGCTTGGGCTTGTAATGGATCGAAAATCGGTTTCATTGGAGATGGCTTGGAGAAGAGCTAAAAAATCAGGAGATGGAACTCATGAAAAAGAGTTAAAGTGGATATTGGAGAGGTTAGCAGAAGAATTACCAGTTAATTGGTGACTGATAATTTTCTTTTGTGAGTTTCTTCAGTTTTGTAACGTGTGAATAATTTAACTTTTAATTAAATTTAGTTTTAACAATTATTGTATTTCTTCTCCCTATTTTTTCTATTTGGAATTGTGCCAATTGTGCCAGAAGGAATTGCTTCAAGCTGATTTCATTACCAGAATTAAATTTCAGCCTTGCAGTGGGTCGCTGCACCTGAGTTGGAGCTTCTGGTCCTGCATCACTAGGAAGAAATCAATCCACTACACCACAACAGGAAAATATGTTGCATTTCCTATCTTTAAACTAATTTATTTGCTCTAGGGAAATCAGTCAACAATTTTCTCTCTTTTTTTCAAGTCTATAAAATGGATACGCATAAAAATTGTTCGATTCAAGATAAAAAATTGATCTTTTCTTGACTATGTCCAAACTATTACTAGAAAAGGTTCAATCATTATTCGCTAGAAAAGTCCTCCAACCCCCGAAACTGGACTCCGTACACTTTTCCATGGGTAGTCTTGTCCATGGATTAAAGACACAAGGACCACAAAAGGTATTCGCGTCAGATTAGCAGTAGCTGGGATTAAATCTTGGCCGCATATTGCCAAGGATCAATCCACTATACCAACTCCGATTTTTACAATAAAATATATTATCGCCGTAAAGAGGATTTGGTTTTAAATTTAAGTTTTTCTCTTAAATAAAGAGGTGATATAAATTTATCTTTATCACAAGTGGAGGTTTAAATCGAAAACAAAAATTGGACAAGACCCCAGGATATATGATCATTTGTAGAGTATTTTACAACCTAGATGGTGTAAGATTTAAGAATTTCTTTTCTTAGGTTTTAATTCCGTTTCTAAGGTTTCAAATCTAAAATAAAAATTGGACAAAATCATCCAGAAAAGTGGTGATTAGAAGATGGTTTCACTACTCAGATTATCTGTCTATTTTTAAGTTAATATAAATAAAAAAAAAAGAAATTGCCACACAACAATTTTTTCAAAGAAAAGCTACATCAAAGCAAAGGCGAGCAGAAATGAATTCAAACAATTTTCAAGCGTAAAAATACCATGAATCGTCATCAATAAGTAAAGGAAATCCAAAACGAACAGAAATTACAGTAAACAATCGTGTTAAACTTAAAATAACTAGAAACTACCACAAAGAGGAGTGAAGCTGACACCCCCTGTGCCTTTTTAAGACCAGAACATAAGTTGCAGTTGACTTTTTATTTTATTTTATTTTATGTATTGTGTTTTTATGATCCATAACAACAAACAGAATCACCATAAAACAAGGATTACTGAAAAGAACAAATGAATGCGGATTGATAGATAATCATATTTTGATATTCTCCTTGGAAGTCTAAAAAATTTTGTATTTATTAACATTATATGCAAGAAAATGTTTAAACTATATATTGTTTTCAGTAAAGTGCAAACAGCAGTAGTAGTGATAGGAGCATTAGTAGTAGTAGTAGTAGTAGTAGTAGTAGTAGTAATAGTAGTAGTAGTAGTAGTAGTAGTAGTAGTAGTAGTAGTAGTAGAGGTAACAATTGTAGTATTAGAATTAGTAACCTAAATGTCTTAGCTTAATGTCCTATGGAGTTATTCCTGATATACTCTTTCGACAACCTGCATGCACACAGTGTTTTGATTAGTCTGAGACCCTCCCCCCATTATTCCCTGAAATTCCCCCTTAGTGCTCTTAGCCTTAGTTTTAGTGATACCCATAGTATTAGTAGTAGCAGTAGTAGTGAGCACATGGTGCCTTTTTATTAAATAAGCCCCCCCTCTCAATACACCCTGGATTTCGTAAACAAAATTATTGTATTTCGTAGGGTACTAAAACTAGCAAAATTCTGTCCAGCCTTTTTTTTTGGGGGGGGGGGGGGTTCTCAGAATTAGCAAACCTTACATTCATTTTAGATTACAGTGAGCACTGTGAACTGTTATTTGCCCCCATTTCTTTAAAGACACGGGGGATTTATTCCTATTTTAATGTTTTTCACTGTATTAAGATTTGAAAGTTAGCTTAAAGACAAAATTAAAAACCCTGTCTACTATCTGATTTTGATCCCAAAAAGGTGTTGGACAACACTCCCCAGAAAATTATTAACACATTTTGATCCCAAAAAAGCGACATTTTGGATCTCAAAAGATAGTTGCAAAATGCTCCCAAAGAAGACACATTTTTATCCCAAAAAAGCAAGATTTTGGATCCCAAAAAAGCGTTAGATAACACTCCCCAGAAAGTTATTAACCACATTATGCCCTTTTTTATTTTGGAAACATATGTGGCTTTTATATAGCTTATCTATATATATAAAAATAAGTTGTCTGTGTGTGTGTGTGTGTCGAGTGACATCATGTTTGTGTGTCGACTGACGTCATGTTTGTCGACTGACGTCATTATAAGGATTGAGCTGTATGCGTCATGAAGCTGTTTGTCAACTGACGTCATGTTTGTCAAATGATGAAATTACATACCGGGACACCGGGACACAAATGACGACCAAGACACAGGAAATATAAATGACGACCGGGAACCTCAAAAGGAATTACAAACTGGGACACAAATCACGACCGGGACACAGGGAATATAAATGACGACCGGGACACAGGGACACAACTACAACGGGGACGTGATTCCTCGGAATCACAACGTGATTCCTCGGAACGCTTTCTTTTCTTACTTTCTCTATCAGCAGCAAGTTTTTTGGCATAAACTCTTTGAGCAGCTTCCTAGGCTGTTGCCATTGTAGGTTCTTCAGTCATTTTACAATTAAACATTTTTCCGTGAACAAATGTCTTAAATACCGTTAATGACGTCACCGTCATAGCAAAAATGACGACAACTAACTTCATGACGTCAGTCGACACACAAACATGACGTCACTCGACAGACAGACAAACAACTTATTTTTATATATATATATATATATATATAATATATATATATTATATATATATATATATATATATATATATATATATATATATATATATATATATATATATATATATATATATATATATATATATATATATATATATATATATATATGTTTTTAACTACGTAAAACTTGCGAATATACAACATTCTTTGCTGTCCCATTGTCTGTGCATATAAATAGATTGTCAGGTTTACCGACTCTTGAACATGCAACATATAATGGTCCATGGGAAAACAATCCGTATTCAGATCTATACCTCATGATTCTAATGATTGCCCTTGAGCTGTGTTGATGGTGATTGCTAATCGACCATTCCCTGTGTCGCCGTCGTCATTTATATATCCCCCTGTGCCCCCCGGCGTCCCCGTTGTAGTTGTGTCCCTGTGTCCCGGTCGTCATCTATATTCCCTGTGTCCCGGTCGTCATTTGTGTCCCGGTGTCCCAGTCTGTGATTTCTCTTTGAGTGTCCCGGGCGTCATTTATATTCCTTGTGTCCTGGTGTCCCGGTCGTCATTTGTGTCCCGGTCTGTATATACATTCGTTTTTGAATTGGTCTTTTTTAGTTTTCAGTTTTTTACCTTTTTTTTAGTTTTTTAGTTATACTTCATGATTCTAATGATTGCCCTTGAGCTTTGTTGATGGTGATTGCTAATCGACCATCCCTGTGTCGTAGTCGTCATTTATATATCCCACTGTGCCCCCCGGCTTCCCCGTTGTAGTTGTGTCCCTGTGTCCCGGTCTTCATTTATATTCCCTGTGTTCCGGTCGTCATTTGTATCCCGGTGTCCCGGTTTGTATATACATTCGTTTTTGAAATGGTATATGATGAAATAAATTTTGTATTTTTCCCCTTTTTTAGTTTTTATCTTTTTTTAGTTTTTTTAGTTTTTTTTTACTTATGTCCTGGTCGTCATTTATACTCCCTGTGTCCCGGTCGTCATTTGTGTCCCGGTGCTTGATGGTGATTGCTAATCGGTTGATGGTGATTGCTAATCGAACATTCCTTGTGTCCCGGTCGCTTTCTCTTTGAGTGTCCCGGTTGTCATTTATATTCCCTATGTGCCGGTGTCCCGGTCGTCATTTGTGTCCCGGTGTCCCGGTCTGTAATTTCGTCAGTCGAAAACATGACGTCAGTCGACACACAAACATGACGTCACTCGACAGACACACACACACACACAGACAACTTATTTTTATGTATATAGATAGATGTGCCGGTGTCCCGGTCGTCATTTGTGTCCCGATGTCCCGGTCTGTAATTTCGTCAGTCGAAAACATGACGTCAGTCGACACACAAACATGACGTCACTCGACAGACACACACACACACACAGACAACTTATTTATATATATATATATATATATATATATATATATATATATATATATATATATATATATATATATATATATATATATCACAGGTGGGACGCAGGGACACAACTACAATGGCGCGTAACGACTTACGCGCGGGGGGGGGGGGCTTGGGGGGCGCGAAGCGCCCCACCAACTGGGTGTTGGGGTACCCCAACAGCTAGTATTTTAATAAATTTCGCTTATATTTTATCCATTTTGGCCGGCTTGACAGTTTTTATGGCACTTAGTATTAACCAAGTAACATATAGCAATCGCAAATTCTGTCGGTCTGTCTGTAGGTCTGTCGGTCTGTCGGTCCCGGTTTTGCTACTTTGGGCACTTTCAGGTAAGCTAGGACAATGAAATTTGGCAGGCGTATCAGGGACCAGACCAGATTAGAAATAGTCACTTTCCCGATTTTACCATCTGGGGGAGAGTGGGGGGACGGTTAATTCGGAAAAAATAGAAAAATGAACTATTTTTAACTTACGAACGGGTGATGGGATCTTAATGAAATTTAATGTTTGGAAGGATATCGTGTCTCATAACTCTTATTTTAAAATCCCGACCAGATCCGGTGACATCGGGGGAGTTTGAGGGGGTTACCTAAAATCTTGGAAAACACTTAAAGCGGAGGGATCGGGATGAAACTTGGTGGTAAAAATAAGCATGGCCTTTCCAGTAACCCTTTCAGATAGAATGAAATCAAGAATTTCATATAAACAACTACCAAATCAATTGAAGGATATAATATTTTTACAAAATAACTATCACCATGACCTTAAATTTGTATTACTGTCAATCACTTTTAATAAACAATTAATAGGCATTTAATTGCGTTTTTAACTACATAGAAATAATTTTATGTATAATTTTACATCCTATTTGAAAAACTTCCTTTTCTTTTTCAATTTGATATTAAAATATTTTGATTGACACATTATACAGTTTCAAATAATATTTAAATTACGATATTAGTGGTATTTGTGATGAATGTGTTAATGAACCATTAATGAAGTCTTATTGAATTTCTTGATTGATATTAAATAATCGAAATTTGCTGGCACTAATATTAATCTACTAAGGCCAGGGTTATACTAAATCAGTATTCACTTAAAAACAATGTCCAAAGTCGCAAAGAACAAATTTCTTTATTTGTAGAAAACCTTCGCTCCTCCTTGGTTCCTATATTCCTTTCAAATTAGACATAATTAAACATCAGCTGAATGTGTTCAATAGCAGTTGCTTATACATAATATGCTGATACCACTGGCGCCATTCGGGGAGGACTGAGGGGGGCCATGACCTTCCCCTGATTTCTGGAGGGGACAAATTTCAACACGTAATTCTTTGTTTATTCGTCCTTGTTCTACTTTTTTCTCTTATTTTATCGTATTTTTCTGTGAATTATTACTAAATAGCAAATTCAGGATACTGGACGATTATTGCTTTTGAAGAAAGTATCCTGTTTTTGCCGTTCTTCCTAATGACTCCATGGTCACCCTGTTGGCAGCGGTTCGTAAAGTCCTTTTTGGGCTCGGAGACATTGAAATGTCTCCAGCAATTAATGAATCCCGTCAGTCAGCACATTTATGTGTAGGCTAGCATCAGGAAAAAAGGGGTATCCAGACCAGGGTGTCATTCCAGTTTCGTATTTAGTTTCTCGTTACCCTTCATCAAACAATCCGTGGTAACGAACTGTAGTAAGGAGCGACCCGGCTCAATAGTCACCGAAACTAAAAAAAAATGGGATTTTGATACCAATAATTACATCATTTACATCAGATTCTTACTATATAGGTTTCATCAAGTTTATTTTTACACATCAAAAGCTACGAGCCTGAGAAAATTTGCCTTATTCTAGAAAATAGAATCAAATAACCTTAACAAAAATCACAACATTAGAATCAGCATATCAGAGAACCCTACAGTAGAAGTTTCAAGCTCCTATCTAAAAAAATGTAGAATTTTGTATTTTTTGCCAGAAGACAGATCACGGATACGTGTTGATTTGTTTTTTTGCTTTTTCTCTTCCCCAGGGGTGATCATATCGACCCAGTGGTCCTGGAATGTCGCGAGAGGGCTCATTCTAACGAATATTAAAAGTTCTATTGCTCTTTTTTAGTGACTAAAACAATGGAGGGCACCTAGGCCCCCTCCCAAGCTCATTTTTTCTGAAAGTTACTGGATCAGAATTTTGAGATAGCCATTTTGTTAAGCATGGTCAAAAAAACCTAATAATTATGTCTTTTGGGATGACTTACTCCCCCACAGTCCCCGGGGAAGGGGCCGCAAGTTACAAACTTTGACCATTGTTTACATAAACTAATGGTTATTGGATGTGTACATACGATTTCAGGGGGACTTTTTCACGTTAAAGTGGGACCGGGGGAGAGGCTTACGTGGGAGGATTGTTCCATGGAGGAATTTATCATGAGGGAAGAAAATTTCCATGAAGGGGCCGCAGGATTTTTTAGCATTATTTAAAAGAACAATAAGAAAATAAATAAAAAAAAAAAAATTTCTGGTGGAAGCAAGGAGCATTAGAACCTAAGACGAACGGAAATTATTACGCATATAAGGGGGTTCGTCTCCTCTACAATACCTCACTCTTCACGCTAAAGTATTTTTAGTAATTTCAACTATTTTTTCTACGGCGTTTGTGATTCAGAGGTCATTCTTAAAGAATTGGGACCAAGTTGAAGCTTTAGTGTAAAGAGCGAGGTATTGACGAGGGGGAGAACCCCTCATATACGTAATAAAAATATACCAATATAGAATTTCGTTACGTAAGTTAATTCGTAAGTTATGTACATTAATTACTAATAAAAACCTTCGTAAAAAATAAAAAGTTCTAGTTGCCTTTTCAAGTAGCCAAAAATTGGAGTGCAACTAGGCCTCCTTCCCCACCTTTTTTTTATATAAAAAACGTCCGGTCAAAGCTATGAGATAGCCATTTAGCCAAAAAAAATAAACTAATATGCAAGTTTGGTTTTGATTATTCATGTTTCGTGAACGAAAATCAAAATATTCTTTAATTCAAAAACGTTCAGAAATTAGATGTAAAAGAACAATTTTTTTACTGCAAGTAAGGAGCAACATCAAAAAACTTAAAACGAACAGAAAATATTCCATTTATGAAATGGGTTTTCCCCTCCTCAACGCCTTGCTCTTTACGCCAAAGTTTTTTATTTTTTTATAAAGTAGAGCTGTGAGAAAGAGTCAAACTTTAGTGTAAAGAGCAAGGCATTGAGGAGGGGACAACCCCTTTCATGAATGGAATAATTTCTGTTCGTTTTAAATTTTAATGTCGGTCCTTACTTGCAGTTAAAAAACTTTTTTTTTTCATTTAATCAAATAAAGAACCGTGAAACAGTGTTGAGTTGTGATCAAGTTCAAATCGGATTATTGAAATATGGGTTCATCCGGTACGAGTGGTGCAAAAAAAGGAAAATAAAACCCCAAAGGAAAGAAGCAAAATAAAGATGCAAAATAAAGATTGGCTTCGTTTTTCAAACCGACTTTAAGTAAATTTACCACATTCTATGGGGACAACTCATCGAAAACCGAAGTTTTACTGACAAACGAGCAGACCCTGGAAGTGAGACAACTTTCTGAGGAGACAAATCTGCGCGAACCACAAACGGAGGAAATGGCTTCCAGAACGATCAGTACCAATTTGTCCATGATCCCATATAATAATCCTGCCAACCAGTTTTGACTGACTATCCCGCCACCACCACCGATAGTCGCAAACAAAAATTTAACAGCTCCTGTTTCTTGGCATATCCATGGCTCTAATATTCGATAGAACAGGACTCGGTGTTCTGTTTTAATTAACGACATTTCAGTGGTTCTTCGCTAAGATCAGGCGAAAGGTGTGGAGCTAGAGCATTCATTGACGTAGGATTATAAAGTGGAAAGACATTTCTGAACTGATACAGCAGCACGAAAAGAGCGAACGACTTAGAGGATTATAAAGTGGAAAGACATTTCTGAACTGATACAGCAGCACGAAAAGAGCGAACGACTTAAGGCATGTACCGTTTCTTTGACTCAGTTTAAAGCTATTGACACGGAGGCGGCCAAATCTGTTGCGTCATGCCTCTCCAGAAAACGCGAAAAGGAAATACTAGAGAATAGACAGTACGTAAAAGCTCTACTAAAACCTACAGAATTACTTGCATGGCAAGGTTTTGCGTTTCGTGGCCATGATGAAGGGAAGTCTAGTATCAATCAAGGGAATTTCGTAGAGACAGTTCTTTGAACAGAAATCAATCTGGACATGATGAAAAACTCTCGTAAGGCCTATGGCCATTAGATGTCACACGAGTACCAAAACGACTGCATTGAGGTCATAGGAAATGAAATCAAAAGTTCTATTGTGAAAGAAGTTAGAGAAGCAAAATATTCTGCCGTTCTTGCTGGCGAGACAAAAGTCCTCTCGAAAAAAGAACAACTCGCAATCTTAGTGCGCTATGTTCATGACCTGAAAATCAAAGAAAGGGCCATAGGTTGCTACCACATGCCCAAGGTTGACGCTGAGAGTTTGGCTGACTTCATTTACAACGAAATAAAGGGTACCGGCCTTAACTGGTCAAAGTGTGTTGGACAGTGCTATGACGAGGCCAGTGTAATGAAAGGACACTTTTCAGGAGTACAGGCCCCTCTCCAGGAAAAAGCACCACAAGTGGTGTACACACACTGTCATTCCCATAGACTTAACATTGTCATTGGTGATTGTATGCAGAAAATACAAAGAATTTCATCAGTATTTTCAGTTTTTCAAACAGTTTACAGTTTCGTCTCCAACAGCAACACTCGATACCATTTGTTCCTCAAAGCCCAGAAAACTGCCAAAGTGCCTGTGCTAACGCTTGAAAGGACAGTAGTGACGCGTTGGTCTTACTGGTATAGATCAGTAGCTAAGATCCTTGGTAGAAATGACTGCATACTCGCAGTTCTGTCAGTAGTTCAAGAATCTTCTGACAGGGAGGCAGCAATAGAAGCTACGAGCCTTAAGAACCAGTTAGAGTCGTTTCCCTTCATATCCAGTTTCCATTTCATTCACGAAGTTCTTGCACTGATAAACCCTCTTTCTGAACAACTACAGGCAGCAGATCTGGTCATCTCAGAAGCTTGCACTTTAATCAGTGCAAAAAAAAAGCGAACAGCGAAAAATGCGTGATGACAAGTATTTTTTGTGTCCTATACGGCAAGTCTAAAGAGAAGGCCATTAATGTTGGAGCTGATCTGTCGGAAACAAGTGCTCTCTCTTCAGCAATACCTGCTAAATCAAAATGAGTTCAGAAGATATCCAGAAGACTAAGAGACTACTTAACGACAACAACAATTGGAAAGCACAACATTGACTCCGAAAGCACAACGGAAGACAAAATAAGGAGAGTTTTACAAGGTTTTGGACAGAGTGTTAAATGAGTTTGACGAATTTTTTTCTACTAGTTGCCACTGCTAGAACCCACACGTTGCCTTAACCTCAAATCCAAAGATTTTATAGACTCGGGTTTACTTCGCGATATACTTCGATCAGGCGGGAATCGATACTATGCAGCTGAAGTGTCAAGCTTTAATAGCTCGTGCATTTTTGTTGCAGCTTCCAAGGAAACCGGCAAACGCTTTAGGTGTCTTTGAAAGCCTCAGAGGATTGAAAGAAGCTTATTCTGAACTTCCTAAGGTCAAATGGGTAGTCCTCACACCCCCACTCACAACATGCTCAAATGAACGTTTTTTCTCTGTGTTGACGTTTGTGAAGGACTAATTCCGGACAACGATGGAAACCGAGCGACTCTCGCATTTGCTGGTTATATTCTCTGAGAAAGCTGCAGTGAAGGAGCTCGATTTTGAGAAGTTTGTCAACGACTTCGCAAAAGGGAAGCAAAGGAGATATTCATTGCTGAAGTAACTGTACGCAAGTTTCTGATTTATACAGTTAATATTCTATTTTAGTACTGTTTTTGGTCCCTAAAAAAGCTGCAAAATGCAAACCCCAAAGGTATTACAGTACCTAACGGCATCTTTGAAAATCTTAAAATCTGTAAGGCTGGATGGGGGCCCGAAATCGATGTTTGGCCCCCCTAAGGTTTTCTGAAATGGCGCCACTGACTGATACCCAATAATCTGTATTAGCAAAAGCTTCTGCTGATTACCAAGGGTAAATTGGAGCAGCACTTATTTAAAAAATCGCCATATAAGGTTTTCAAGCCACAAACTATTTCCCCTTTTTGGAAGCTTTTAGTACGATTTGGTTCCTAAATTCCTTTGAAATTAATCATCAGTTGATATGTTCAAAAGCATTTGCTTATACATAATGTGCTAATACTCATTGCATTGCGTTTGTAGTTTTTTTTTTTTTTTTTTTTAGATAACATTCGGTTCAGCTGAATAACGTTCAAGCGTATAATCGTATAATCGACCAATCAGAATAAAGATGTAAAATTTCTTAGGCATAACTTTTTGAATTTCGAAAACTTGAGAGCTTAAAAATACAGATTTCCTATCTGTATGGCGAATCCAGCAAACATAGTAAGACACAATATTAGCACAAAATACTTGGGAAAAAATAAGTGTTTGCACAAACTTTTCAAGTCGATTTTTTGGTCCGGTCAAAAACTAAACCTCTAACCTTCTTCATTTGTTTAATTCACTTTTCTTATCCCAATAATATTTGACAGATTTAAAATCATATAAATATGTAAGAATGCAATTTACCTAGAACATATTCATACAAAACAAAGATGTTGCACCAATTTTGTTTATTCGCAACATTTATTTATTATTATAATTTAAGGAAAAACTTGACATGAATAGCATATAAATAAATTAACATCACTGAACATATCCGAATCGTATATAGCCCCATTTTTGTGCCAAAGTAAATATATCATGGCAACACTGTTATAATCATTTTATTTTACTAGCACCTCAGAGCCATCTCCAGTTCTTTTAGATCTTTTTAAAACATTTTCATCCGATACTGTCTTTTTATCATATACCTGTCCAAAGAAGGAGAAGAAATCAATAAATAGTGTCGTTAGATTGGTTCTTTTCCCTCCAAGTTCGGCTGTTCTGTAGTCTTGGGGAAATGTATGATGGAAGTTATGCCAACCTTCTCCCATTGCGAGAATAGCAACAAGCTTGTTTTCCGCTGGTGCAATATATCTATAATAAAAATTTCTGAATATAAAACAGAGACTGGAAACTGGAAAATAAATCGCTGAGAACTAAACAGGGTCTTTGAAAAAAATAAATAAGAACATCAAAATAATAAAAGTTTCATAGAAAAAAAAACACCTCAGAGAATACCACCTCACACCGACACAGAGGCATAAATCTGCGATGCTTTCTTGTCTATCTTTATCTTCAAGGCGTTAGAATTTTAAGCTCCTTGCGAGTAGGAAGGACTCACTTCCCAAAAATGAAAGAAAGCCACAAAGAATCTAAGATCATATTTGGCTGGCCACGATTAAATATCATTTTGGAGTATTTAATAAAGGTGATATTTGAATAGAGGGTATAACTAGGGAAGGCAATGTACAAGGCTCGGTAAAATATACGGTAAGAATAGAAAACTAAACATACCCCCCCCCCTCTAGCACTAGTTATAATAGTTTTTGTGGGTGTGGATGCAATGGGCTTTTGTTGCCACAGACTCGAATCAGTTTGATAAGTCCATCTATAATTATTATAAAGTAAGTGTTATGTGACAGTTAGGCTTGACCCGTAACTTCCAGGGTTTCTAGGTACCGCTTCATCAGCCCATTAAGGCCGCTAACAGTTGTTAAGGGTTCCCACCCCTAGTGGTTTCCCGCTCTTTCTAGTAGTGTTTTTTCTTGCATAGTCATTTTCTTTTGTCTAATGATGTTTAGTTATTTAAAAGAACAGATATTTCTGACTTTTATTACAATGTTTTCAAAAATTTCAGAAATAATACATAAAATCAATGCAAAGGCCACACAAACGTTCGGTTCAGAATAGAGTTAGAGTTGGTGTTCTCTTTTTATGGAGATAGTCTGCAAGGAGGAATTTATGTACCCACTATCTTCCCGATAAGATTATTTAACTAGATTAAAGAGATGAGACAGATTATTATATAATCGAGCCATGTTCATTTAAAGTATCATATTTAAGTGATCATAACCTGTATCATAGATCGAGAGGCTTAAGGGATAGGTGGGATTCCCCCCTTCTCCCTGCAATATTTTTGATGAGTCGGTAAAGTCATGACAGAAAAGCAGCGTAACTGTGCCGGTTTCATTCAGTTTCATTTCATTCAGTTTCATTTCATTCAGTTTCATTATTAGAAATTCACATTGTGATCATAAGATGAATCAAAGAAGACGGAAATAATGACATGACAACTATTGAAATGTTAAACTGCCAAAACCTTGTGTTCACTCCGTAAATGCCGCGACATTACCGACTCAATTTCAAAATTTGTGAAAAAGATGAATTTGCTAACTAATGATGGGATAGCAGAAGTAGATGATATTACTGACAAAGTATTTACAATTTTCTCCTAAATTGTACCAAAAATACCTTTCTACTAAATTATTAAATAAAAAAATCAAGTTGTTTTTAACTGAAAGTAAGGAGCGACATTAAAACTTTAAACGAACAGAAATTACTCCGAATATGAAAGGGGCTCTTCCTCCTCAACGCCCCGCTCATTTGGCTAAAGTTTGACTCTTTCTCTTAAATCTACTTTTTAAAACAGTAAAAAACTTTAGCGTAAATAGCGGAGCGTTGAGAAGGGAAAGCCCCTTTCATATACGGAGTAATTTCTGTACGGTTTAAGTTTTAATGTCTCTCCTTACTTTTAGTTAAAAACAACTTGTTTTTTTTTATATTTAATTTCTGAACATTTTTGAATTGATGCCATGTTTTTGATTTTGGCTCTCCGCACATAAATAATTAAAATGAAATTTGCATTTTAATTTTTTTGGCTAAATGGTTTTCTTATAGTTTTAATTGGAAGATTTTGAGAAAAAAGAAGCGGGGGAGGAGGCCTAGCTGCCCTCTAGTTTTTTGATTACTTAAAAAGGCAACTAGAACTATTAAATTTTTTACGAACATTTTCATTAGTAAAAAATATACATAACTTACAAATTAACTTACGTAACGAACTTCTATATTCGTATGTTTTTATTAAATATATGAGGAGGTTCACCCCTCGTCAATACCTCACTCTTTATACAAAAGCTTAAATTTTTTCCCAGTTCCTTAAGAATGACCCCTGAATCACAAAGGTCGTAGAAAAAATAGTTGAAATTACTAAAAATACTTCAGCGTTAAGAGCGAGGTATTACGAGGAGATGAACCCCTACTATGCGTAATAATTTCTGTTCGTTTTAATTTTTAATGCTGCTCCTTACTTTCAGTTGAAAAAACTTCATATTTATTTTTCATAGTTTTTTTAAATAATGCTAGAAAATTCTGCGCCCCCTTCATTGAAATTATCTTCCCCCATGACAAATTCCTCCACGGAAAGATCCTCCCACGTAACCCCCTCGTAAGCTTCTCCCCCAACCAAAAAAATCCCCCTGAAAACGTCTGCCCAATAACCATTCCTATATGTAAACACTGGTCAAAGTTTGTAACTTGCAGCGTGCTCCCACGGGGATTGTGGGGGAGTAAGTTGTCCCCAAAGACATAGTTATTGGGTATTCGACTATGGTGAATAAAATGGCTATCTCAGAATTTTGATTCAGTGACTTTGGGGAAAAACGAGCGTGGGAGGGGGCCTAGGTGCCCTCCAATTTTTCGGTCACTTAAAAAGGGCACTAGAACTTTTAATTTCCGTTAGAAAGAGCCCTTTCGCGCCATTCTAGGATCACTGAATCGATATGGTCACCTTGTCTTCTGGCAAAAAATGCGAAATTCCACATTTTTGTAGATAGTCTATTTTCTAAAATAAGGCAAATTTTCTCAGGCTCGTAACTTTTGATAGGTAAGACTAAACTTGATGAAACTTATATATTTGAAATCAACATTTAAAATTCGGTTCTTTTGTTGTAACTATTGGTATAAAAATTCTATTTTTTAGAGTTTCGGTTAGTATTGAGTCGGGTCACTCCTTGCTACAGTTCGTTACCACGAACTGTTTGATGCTAAAAACATTGAAGCTCTCCACTAAATTGTACTAAAATTGTACCATTATTTAAAGAGGGGGATCCAAAAGATTTTACTAACTAAAAACGGTTTCACTACTTTCAACTTTTTCAAGAGTGATGGAGAAATTAATATTTATGAGAGTGGATAGCTTTTTTTCTAGTAAAAATGGATTTTATTTAAAAAAGAATCAGTTTTGTTTTCGTAGAGGTTATTCTGCAGAGGATGCTATCCACTTCCTTACTACAACAGTAAATGATTACCTTGATAATAAATTTAAAGTTGGTTCAGTGTTTCTAGATGTATCAAAGGTGTTTGATACTTGTGACCATTGGACCTTATTGAAGAAACTAGAAAATAGAGGCATTTACGGGGATGCGCTGCGACTTTTGACTTCTTATCTTAAAGATCAAGTCCTTTTTTTGTGAAATTGGAGGTCCATCAATAGATCATAAAGTAAGACGTGGAGTCCCACAGTGGTCCCCCATGGGACCACTCTTGTTTGCTATACTATGTAAATGACCTATACTTGGCATTTGGTGGGCTGTATATTGAAGTTGGAAGGTCCCAAAGATAACGGGACCCTAATCAAGCTATATTGCTGTTTGCAGGTGATATATGTCTTACGGTGGCAGCAAGAACAGAGATTGAATTACTAACTATCACAAGAGATAGTATGTCAAGGATAGACATACTATCGCCTTAAACTGAAGGTTAATGACCTAAAGCTGAATTATAAAAAATCTCAATGGGTAATTTTGGTACTGAAAATGATATTCTTTTGAAAAATGAGCCAATAATCAATAAGGGAATTAAAATTTTACACAATCACCAGGGGACAAGATTACCCACTAGACCAAAAAAGAGTTGCTTCAATATTAGCTTACAAGAGGATTATTTCGCAACAGAATAATTAACTAATTTTCAATTTTCTTAATTTTTCCCCAGTTGCTCTTTGATACTCATTGAAGTAACTCAAATAGCTGCTTTTCCCTAAGTGGATAAGTAGCGACAATTGTATTTATTATTATTGGTGGTGGTTTTTATTTGTTTTTAGATTAGTTTTCATTTAATTTTTATCTTGTGCTGAGGACGCCTTGTTTGGATACAGGCAAAACATCCGCGTTGTTTTAGTCTTTCCTCTCTACTGGCCGTCGTCTCGTTTGAAGTTTTCTTTTTGTAGAGTTTTATCTCTCTTTGTTGTTTATTGTAATTTTTTCGCCAGATTATTATCCTTGGTTAAAGGAATTAAATGTCAGATCTTATTGTATTGAGCGTGTACTGTCTGTGAAATACATTGGAGTAATATTAGATGAGACTCTCAGTTTCTTAAAGAACATAGAATGTATATCATCTAAAATTGCTCGGAATGTAGGATTTCTGAGGAAGTTGAAATATTTTTTCCCAGTTAATATACTTAGCTTGACATATTTTTCTATTGTCCACCCTTATTTGATTTATTTTTTTTCGGTGGGGCCATCTACTTTTCAAACACATTTGAAGCCATTATGCACTCTCCAAAGTTTGGCAATTCGGGTTCTTATTAGTGGTGAAAATAATCAGTTAGAGATAGTTATAAAAAATTTTTTATATTTTACCAGTTTCAGGTATTTTTAATTTTTATAAGGCTCTGCTTATGTTTGATATATTGCACAAAAATGCACCTGAATGTTTGATTGGTGTGTTTGAGAGAAATCAGCCTGAACACGAGACGAGGAATTCGCCTGCAATTACATAACCAATTCTTTTTTTTAGGCAGAGGAATAACTTGAAAATGGTGAAAATGTCTGATTAGTATCGTTTGCGATTTTATAGACATGAACTTTTTGAACTCCAAAACGTTTTTTTTTTATTTCCACATGAGCATGGCTCCATGTGGCTATGACATAAACTTTATTTAAAATTAAAAAATCATTTAAAATAAAATGAACACACACGGACGTATATACAGGATATTTAATTACAGAAATACAGCGTTCATGTTTAATGATGTTGCTTTCAAAGAATATTTGCGCGGGGGGGGGGGGGTATTGAAAAAAGGCCAGAATTCTGATTATTATATCTGCGTTGTGAGTATCAAGTCGTTTCTGCGTAAGCCGGTGTATTAACAATAATCGGATAATTCAATGCACTTTTAAGAGACTTTTGGACACTTAGGACTTTAATGCTTAGAGAAAGTTTCAAGATTGTTAACATTTAAGTTATATTACTTAATATTTGAATATTCCGTTTCTACAAAAATTTAATTTGGAAACGTTCCGCAAAGACAGGCCTATATGCTCGTATATTACCATCTATGTTTTCATAAAAGTCGACTCTAGCTAGTATAAAATTGTTTGGTATAAATATTCTTATTAATTCAAAATATGGATTAAAATTCATATTTTTGATATACACTTAAACTGTAATGCATATGTGACGGCTCTGATTATAATAAAATCTTAATAACAAAATAGCTATATTGTTCATATAGTAAATGCTTACTAATCTTATAATACCGTAATAATAACATATAATATAATCCTTATAATAACATGTATTAAAAATTGAAGCTTTCCATTAGAAAAGCCAATGCAAAATAAAATATTTTTGTAAGGTTTATTTCTCTCACATATTTTTGCCCACTATGTATCCCTGTCACTGGCCTAATCTGGTTCAACATCCAAATTTACTACCTTACCATATCCCTATACAACCGTTCACCACTATAAATTAAAGAGGTACATAAAAAAGGATAGCTAACATTAGGCTGGACCTCAAACATACTTAAGAAACATACTCAGGCCCTCGAGAGTGCCCAGCAGTGCCCAGTGTTTGTCTTCAGCATTCACTTAAGAAAAAAACTTGAGGACCATCTCAAATTTCTAAAGTTGCCAGTTCTTAGAGATAAGAGTAAAAGGGGTGATTAATTGTCCACACCGTCTCATTCTGGATTAGACTTTATGAGCAGACCGTCGCGATGAAAACATCAACTCATTCAAAGCAGGTAGATGCAGCAAAGCAAGCTCAAAGCAAGAAAATTTAAAATTGGGGGCACATCTTGGGACCACATCCAAACATAACAAATCCAGCAGCCAACAAATCCAAGCAGCCAGCAGGATTTCTACTATCCCTTTTTTTCCCTTTTTTTTCTCCCTTTCTTTTTTTAGAAAGGTTTCTATCTCTTTCTCTGGCTAGAAAATGCGATGAAAGCTAATTCTTGATAATATATTCAAAATAGTCGATCTGGCTGTCGTTGAGAATAAACATCAGTCTAGCAATAATGAATCCACACCAAGCCCATATCCAGGGGGTGAGGGGGCTTGGATCCACCGAAATGTTTGCCGACTAACAATGTTTGTCCGACTGTAACAAAAATGAATATAAGCGAATTTTGATAAATTTTAAAACTTTTTTGTTCTCCCACCCCCTCCCCCCCCCACAGAAAAATCCTGGATACAACCCTGGTCCACACTGTAATTCCCAATCACCCAACCACCCCAGTCACCAAGTCTCCACAGGCAACAGAAGGCATTATGGCTGGTAATACAAAAATGAAATATACAGTAAATATTTAACCAAAACAAAATCATAGTTGTCTCATAACTACTTATTAAATAAACAAACTAATTAAAATAAATAATATAGTAAAGTAAAACCTAAGCTTTGTTATGCTAACTGGATGGAGTAAAAACCAATTATAATAAAGTTGTTTAAATAGAAAAGCTAAGCGAAATAAAAACTTACTTATCGTAAGGTTTATTTCCCCACATATGAGCAAAGGAGTTGACCATCCACGTGACATTGAGAGTAAATACCAGTCTAGCAATTGCGGGTCCAAAATATGCTACCCAGTAAGACTCATCCCAGCAGATTGGGGGTATTACAGTTGGTAAAATGAAGCAGAAAAAAATCGCCAAAGGCTTGTAATATCTAGAAGAAAAAAAAATTGCTAAAAATTCTATTAACTATTCCTGTATGTTTGGGTGCATTGTGGTATTTTTGTAGGGATGGTAGATAGATTTTTCCTAGGGTTTTGTGCAAGTGGCAAATTCTAATAAAACATCAAGAATGAAACTTTCAGGGTTGGATCTAGAGACTAAAAGTATATGCTGGGAAGGTATTTTGAAGTACCTACCTCCACTCCTTCTCTCTTTGAGGGCACGGACCTTTGATGAACTTTAAAAATCTTTATTTTATAAGAGTGAAACCTTGCACAACGGATGTCAAACTTAAATGAAGTTCAAGATAAGTATTTTCAGCTTCACAACTTTGCTCAATCCCAATTTGTGAGGTTCCAAAGATCTGCAAACTTAATTCCTAAATTAAAAATGAGCTAATAGCTCATATGGCACTTGTGACGAGGTCGGAAGAACCAAGAGCTCATATGGCATGAGCTCTGCCAAAATTCTAAGAATATATAGATTGACTTAAAAGGAAAATCAGAGGCTTAATGCCGGTCGGGATTTAAAATAAGAGCTCTGAGACACGAGGTCCTTCTAAATATCAAAATTCATTCAGATCCGATCACCCACTAAGTTAATAATACCTCATTTTTTCTAATCTTTCCTCTCCCTTCAGCCCCCCAGATGGTTGAATCGGGGAAAACGACTTTATTAAGTCAATTTGTACAGGTCCCTGACACGCCTACAAATTTTCATGGTCCTAGCACGTCGAGAAGCACCGAACTCGCCAATTATGTCAATTACGTGTCTAGAACTTGTGCTTATTCTTCCCATCAATATTTATCCCGATCTCTTAACTCCGAGTGTTTTCCAAGATTTCCGGTTTCCAAGATTTCTGTTTTCCCCCTCCAACCCCCATGTTCCCGGATCCGATTCGAATTGAAATGGAGCATCTGAGACATTAGATCTTTCTATATATCAAGTTTCATTAAGATCCGGTCGCCTATTCGTAAGATAAAGATAAATAAATTTTCACGTTTCTAAGATTCCCGGTTTCCCCTTCCAACTCCCACCAGAGTCACCGGATATGGTAGGGATTTAAAACAAAAGCTCTGAAGCACAAGATCTTTCTAAATATCAAATTCCGTTAATATCTGATCTCCTGTTCGTGATTTACAAATAACTCATTTTTTCTAATTTTTCCGAATTGCCTCCCCCCCAACTCCCCCAAAGAGAGCAGATCCGGTCCGGTTATGTGATTCACGTATCTTAGACTTGGTGCTTATTCTTCCCGCCAAGTTTCATACTGATCTCTTCACTCTAGGCGTTTTCTAAGATTTCCAGTCCCCCAACTCCCCCCAATGACACTGGATCCAGTGGGGATTTAAAATAGGAGATCTGAGTTACGAGGTACCTCTAAATATGGAACTTCATTAAGATTTGATCACTCATTCGTAAGTTAGAAATACCTCACTTTTTCTAATTTTTCAGAATTAACCCTCCCCCAGCCCCCTAAAGAGAGTGGATCCGTTCCGATTATGTCAATAACGTAACTAGGACTTATGCTTATTTTTCGAACCAAGTTTTATCCCGATCCCTCCGCTCTAAGCGTTTTCCAAGATTTTAGATTTCCCCCTCCAACTCCCCCAGTGTCACCGGATCCGGTCGGGATTTAAAATAAGAGCTTTGAAAACACGATATCCTTCTAAACATCAAATTTCATTACGATCCAATCACCCGGTCGTAACTTAAAATACCTATTTTTTTTATTTTCCCGAATTAACCGACCCACTACTCCCCCCTCCCCCAGATGTTAGAATCAGTGAAACGACTATTTCCAAATTAATCTGGTCTTATCCCTGATACATCTGCCAAATATCATCGTCCTAGCTTATCTGGAAGTGCCTAAACTAGGAAAACCGGGACAGACAGACCGTCAGAACTTGCGATCGCTATATGTCACTTGGTAAATACCAAGTGCCGTAAAAACCATTAATATGGCATAAAATTCTACTCAAATAATAGAAATTGCACTTTAAAAACCAGGAAACAAAGAAAATGAAAACAAAGGTAAAGTATTATTTTGCCAAAACTCCAATAAGTATAGACTCGTCAAGTAGGCAAGTTTCGACATGGAAATCAGAAGATGCTAACATAGTAGCTTGGCAATACCTTCCCGGAGTATGTTTTTGGCCCTGAATTCATTAATGAAAGTTTATTTTCCTAACCTAACCACTTTCCAAGATAGCAAAAGGTAGCTTGTCTAGAATTTGTCTAGAATTGTCTAGAATTTTCCACCTGCTTTTTTGTTCCTATTTCAGACCCTGCGGTAGCTGAGATTGAACTAATTTTCAACCGGAGTTAGTCTTTTATAAGTGTAATCGTTACCGACAACACTGTTTCAAATATTCATCACATAAGTCAAGTTTTTAAATATTTATTGGTTAAAACATAAGGAGCGAAGGACCTACCCCCTAAATTTTGTACTTGGTTACAACATCGTAATTCCTCCTCCCTCTGATAAGGCAAATTTTTCATGAAGCTAAACCCTGACTGAGGATTTTTGTTGAGGGAAGAGATGGATTCCTTAAAACCGTAAAAAAAGGAAGAAAAAAGATACAGCGTTAGACATTACAGTCCCTACCAGGAGAACCAGTGACACCAAGACTCGTACCCCTGTCCTCGTGGACAAGAGTTTTCAAGTCTGGTGTGCCAGCCAATTGGCTTAGCAGATGAAGCTAAAAGCGTTAAACCATGGGGCTTAATAAAAAAGTTGTAAGAAATTGTGGAGAAACCACAGAATATATAATATTTCAGGGACCTAGTAGCCTACTTTCCTCTGAATGGAAACCAATTTTGTAATTACAACATCTATTGTTTCTGCTTAGCCTATAACCCAAGCCTGGACTCAGGATCTTAGTGTCACGGAAGGGAGTCCAAAAATAGCAATAGCCTATATCAACTATTTATGCAATTAAAAACAAGCTTAAAATAAACAACTTGTTATTACTATACTATATTACTGTACTATATACTGTTATTACTATACTATATATTACCTGTTATTACTATATTACTTGTTATTACACTAATATGAGTAAAAACTTTCGCTTTAAACGTTTCGAAAGAAGATTAGCAGGAGTATTTTCTATACAGTAGCTAGTCAAAGAGTAACACTAACTAACAATAACAAATTACTAACATGACAGGTGCAGAGCTAGTATCAAAGTTAGTGAATATCACTAATCATAGTAGTAAGATTAGTAGCGGTAATAAGCTTGTAAAGGTTTCGTGCTGATTCTGTTCTCAAAACGGTTCCTTATTAATTATTAAGCAATTTATTAAGTATATTTTAACAATTTCTAAAATTAATGATTTTTAATTGTGTATTAAAAGTGTAATGATTTATAAATTATTTATTAATCTACAAATTACCGAGCCTCTGCCAAAAGTGAAATTCAAAATTCTCAGACCTTATCATAGTTCCATTGGAAGTTATGACATGGTCTGCGAAACTTGAATATTATTTAAATATCGTTTAGATTGCCTATATTTGCATTTCAACGATTTGTCCCTCCTTCGGGGAAGTTCAAAACGCTTTCAGTTGAGGACAACCACAGTGTGTTTATCAAGATGGAAAAATCATAGCATATTTTCTTCAGGGATTTCCAGTGACCTTGAAGCCAAAACTGGTACCCAAAATTTTAATTCAGGGAGTGGGGACTACATATATGGAAATAATTGATGATAAATGTTTTTACAATTAGAAAACAATCTTCAAATACATAAGCTATAGTCCTTACTGTTTTTGAAAACGTACAACTGGATCAGCTAGTAAGTCTGAATAATCTAGTTTCTTTCCTTTTGCTATGACATCTGGATGCTTTTTTGTTAGAAGCCAGCCAACGTGACTGAAGAAAAGACCACGAGTGGAATTGTGAGGGTCGGCATTCGATTCTGCAAACTTGTGATGAACTCGGTGATCTCTTGCCCATTCATAGATGTCATTCTAAAAAAATAAATGAAAATGAATAAATGATAAAAAATGAAAACAAATGAAATAAATAACATACACATTCAGAAAATCGTACTTTTCTTAAAAGGATAAATTAGTTGGAAAATAAAGGAAAGCGTACAATCTTTGTGATTTCGCGAGGAGTTACGAACTCAGAGACTCACTGTACAAGCCAGGACCTAGCTCGTGTTTTTTTTTTTTCACAAGTAAAGGGCAGGGGATTGCAGTAAAAGATGCTCACGGTTTGTCTCCAATATGTTAAAACTGGGTACGATTACACAAACTTGTGTTTGATAGACAAAGCTGAGACAAAGCTTAAGGAGCTTATGTCATGTTTTACAAACGAACCTTAAAACACTGCCAGACACTTTTTTCTAACAATTACACACTTGTGCCAAAAATTCACACACTTAGAAATACCGCATTTATGATACATTGGATCAAAATGGAGAGGAGATTCACCCCCTACCCTACCTCAACTACGCATGATGTATATTTAAGAAATTGGGGAGATAGCTCCCATTTTTATAAAAACGGTAGTTTTTAACTAAAAACGCAGAAAACTTTAGAATTGTATAATTAAAACTAATGAAAATTTTAAAAATGTAGAATTTGTTTTTTGAAATCGAAGCATTGGGATACTAGAAACTTGATGGTAAAGAGAATGGTGGGTCCGGGGTTAAAACATCTCTAACATTTAAGGCAGTCCTATTTTACTCGGTAAAATAAATTCACCTAAACCAGTTTGTATTTCAATAAAGAAGCATCACTGCAGAAAATAAAACTTTAGTGTAAAAAGCTGAGGGTGGAATGGGGAAGAAGCCCCCTTGAATGTAAGAAATATTACAAGATAAATTGAATCGCTAGAAACATGTTTTTTTTTTTGCAAATGAAAGCAAAGACAGAAGTAAGAGCAGTGACAGAATTGTGGATCTGACAAAGCCCATAGGGGGTATTCCCGAAGCTGCTAGTCTCTCAAGGCGTTATTAATCACACCTGGGTCTTGGGTTTAATTTATCGCACATGTAAAGGTAAAGTACACCTACTTAATAGAGTGTTTTTACTTCTGCTTGTTACATAATAGCTTCTTTTTTTAAAAACCTACCAGACCCCGTCAAATCAAGATGTCTAAGATTGTTACGTAATAATTTTTTCTTGAAAAACCCACAAGGCCCCGTCAAATCAGGTTTTCTTTTCATTATTGTGTTTAAAAACCTGCAAGGGTCCACCGTCAAATAAGGGCATGGTCCTTATATAATCCCAATATTTTCATGCTTTTCCGCCATTTCGTGTCAGCAAACAAGGGATTTTCGCATCCATTTTCTATGAGCAGATCTATTATGAAGATTATTGATTTTTTTAGGAACAAAGGCTTGTTTGTATCCTGCTATTTCCAGGAAAGAGAAGCTGTAAGTCATCCACTACTATTCCAGCGGGAACTGAGTAATTTTTGACTGTCTCCTGGGGCCTATAAAAATAGGTATTGAACAAACTCCCCCATTAGTCTTACAAAATATTTTAAACGTGACACATTAAGATCTTTGAAAAACAGATATGTCTTAAAGCTTTTCATCCTCATGAAAAGCTAATAATTTTCTAAAAAGATTAGTGAATTTTTCCTAGAAAGCCTTTTATGCTTCATCGCATACTGAATCCCCTTGTATATTCAACATATTAAATTTTTAAATAGTTCGCTAGTGACGATTTTGGAATGACGGTTTTGTGGATTTTTAGGTTATCTTAGTGTGTAAGGACGTGTGTAAGGATAAGCATACCGTAAAAGAGATTAACCACTTAGCATAGGAGGTTATGCGTAGTGGTGGTAGTAATATGTATAGAAAGTTAGGGACGTAGTGTAAAAGCCGTTTAAAGCTTTTGCGTTAGCGGCTGCATTAATTTTTGTTGAAAATGCTTTTTTTGCCAGAAATTTGTTAAAAAAATTTAATATTTAAAATTTTGCCATTTCTTTTTCTCGTCTTCCAGGACAGGTACTGGTGGGTGAACTCCAGATTACAAGGTCCATATCTGCTGAGACTTGTATAGTATAGAACATTGAAATCCTAAATAATTGGGGCCTCAATTAGTGGTAAGAAAATTGTTAAAAAGACGTGTGCAGAACAATCTGAGAATATGCTAAATCGTAATAGTTACAGGAAATGATATACAGAAGAATGAAAAAGTTTGTGACGCTTAGGAAGTGAAGGAAGATTTACTTTGTGAGGATGAAAAAAAAGGTACTGTGCATCATTCAGAACACATTCAACAAGTGAAGTTAGGTTCTTTCGTGAAACAAACTACCATGCAGGTGCATTTTAATTCAATATTTTATACATAGAGGTGGATAGGTTAAGTTAAGTTAGGTATTTGATATAATACACCCCTCCCCCCCCCTAATGTGCAAATATATAGCCCAAACTTTTGGTAAAGCTAATGAAATAAAACAAAATAAAATGAATCCTAAATCTTCATTTCAAAATCCATGTTCAGACACTATCTTCTATCCGTATGCGTGGACAACTAAATTGAGTTTTGTCTTTGTGGCTATGAAACCGGATTTTCTCATAAAATGTACCTGCATCGTAGTTTGTTTTACGAAAGAACCTAACTTCACTTATTGAGTGTGTTCTGAATAATACACAAGTACCAAAAACAAATATTAAGGCCCCTGGTTCTAATAGTGCTGTACTTGAGTTTTCTAAATATGGTGTTATGAAGTTAGAGATACTTGTGGGGAAAATTTTCTATGGGGGGATGATTGTCGGCAAGGGGATTTTCCATATTAAAGTGAATTTGAGTCGCATATGTTTTTCTGACTCTTTGCATACGTAATCAAAATAAGTCAATTATGTCATATATGCAAATGTAGGGTAAAAAGCAGCTTTATTCGTCTCTGGAGTCAAGGAAATCCTTCACAAGAGTGTACTCAACAGCTTCTTAAAGTCTCTTGGAAATCAGATGAAAAGTGTAATAAATTCTCTGCTGGGGAAATTGTCAGAGGGGGGCTTTCCATATTAAAATGAATTTGGTTCGCATATATACTTTGTTTATATGTAATCAAAATAAATAAATTCGATAATTTATATAAATTTATGGTAAATGAGTCAGAGATTAAGTCTACTGTGGAAAGCATGACATTTCAAAAAAATCGATGTTCGTGTTTATCGATTCAGCGCATTGTCGTTTTCTTCGGTTAATGCACCATTCCCAAATGAAGAGATATTGTCGGGAGGAGTGAATTTTTCACGGGAGGATCTGTCGGAAGTATAATGGTCTTTGGGTGGAAATTTCTTGGGTAATTTTTTTATTATTTCTAAATTTTAAAATGTGATGGTTAATAATACGAAGAATGAATTCTTAGTGGGTAACGGGGGATTTCCCGCGGGGACGGGGATGTTTTGGGGGAAATTTCCTTGGAGGGGAGTTTTCCGGGGTAGAATTCTCCTTGAATTTCCTTTCCTTTAGGATAGGAGCAATGTGCGACGGGTAGACTAAGCTGGTTATTTATAATACCATTTGAATAACAAATATTATTTGCATATACTACATACCAATGTACATGTACCCACATATGTACGTACAATATATGTACATACCAATACTCATGTATGTATATTCTGGATATCAATGTATATTCAATATATGTACATACTTATTCACGTAATGTATAACCTATATACCAACGAGATCTACGTAGTTAATTTTTCAAATTTATTTAAATTTAAATCCTTGAACAAAAGAATAACTGTATCTGCAAATAGATTTTTTTTTTTCTGTCGCTGGTAAAACTAGCAAAAAGTGACATAGGCATTTTAACTTTGAGCACGATGATACGGCATTACAATTCCATCCCAAATAGAAAACGACCAATTTTTTTCCTTTATGTAAACAAAAAAAAAGAAGAAGAATCCAGAGACTAAGCAGAGATGAGAAGAAAAAAGCAACATCAATGGAAGATTTCAGATACATATATCTCCACTTTGCAGCAGATAATTCTGAAATTATTGTTGTTATTATTAAGAATAATATTAATAATATTATTACACTAATAACAATAATATTTTTATTACTAAACAATATCTTATTGAAACTGTACAACGTTGCATACATTTCTGATGACTTCGCCACGCTTTTTTAATCTTCAAAGATGGACAATGAATTGCCTGTTTTTATCAAATCACGCTTTTTAATGACTTGGGGCAATAAGGAATTGACTGCTAATCTTTGTCATATCGCCAAATAAAATACAAAACATTGTGAAATAATGAGAGTAAATCATATTTATTCAATATCGCCTTAGTATTATTTATCATTATTACTTATTAACAATGAGTAATAATATAATTGTTATTATAATATTCGATATTATTATTATACTATTATAAAAAATTATGTTGCACCAACTATTATAAATGCTACTACTACTACTACTACTGCCGCTAGCTTACTCCAGCACCAAGCCGCCTGAGGCCAACGCAGCTACGCAAGCTCCTTCTCCATCCTAATAAATTCAAAGCCTCCCTCTTTACGCCCTCCCAAGAAGTTCCAATTTCCGATGAATCTTTTCTTATGACATATTGGTATGGCCTGCATTTCGTTTGGCCCTACATAGTCTGCTGAAGTAATAACCGTACAAACTTGTGTCTGTACTTCTCCGCATCACCGGCTAAACAGATTTCTCCTGTAGTGATATTTAATTTTTCTCTCTTCTCTTTTTTTTTGTTTGTTGCTCTGTTAGTGTATTGTAAGTACTTACTTTTTTGTGTTTTCCAATTGTGTATATATATATATATATATATATATATATATATATATATATATAACTTAACCTAACCACCTCTATATATAAAATATTGAATTAAAATGTACCTGCATGGTAGTTTGTTTCACGAAAGAACCTAACTTCACTTGTTGAATGTGTTCTGAATAATGCACAAGTACCTTTTTTTATCCATTTAGTGCTATCATTGATTCATCCTCACAAAGTAAATCTTCCTTCACTTCCTAAGCGTCACAAACTTTTTCATTCTTTTGTATATCATTTCCTGTAACTATTACAATTTAGCATATTCTCAGAATGTTCTGCACACGTCTTTTTAACAATTTCCTTACCACTAATTGAGGCCCCAATTATTTAGGATTTCAATGTTCTATACTATATAAGTCACAGCAGATATGGACCTTGTAATCTGGAGTTCACCCACTAGTACCTGTCCTGGAAGACGAGAAAAAGAAATGACAAAATTTTAAACATTAAATTTTTTTTAACAAATTTCTGGCAAAACAAGCATTTTCAACAAAAATTAATGCAGCCGCTGACGCAAAAGCTTTAAACGGCTTTTACACTACGTCCCTAACTTTCTATACATATTACTACCACCACTACTCATAACCTCTTATGCTAAGTGGTTAATCTCTTTTACGGTAAGCTTATCCTTACACACGTCCTTACACACTAAGATAACCTAAAAATCCACAAAACCGTCATTCCAAAACCGTCACTAGCAAACTATTTAAAAATTTAATATGTTGAACATACAAGGGGATTCAGTACGCGATGAAGCATAAAAGGCTTTCTATGAAATATTCACTAACGTTTTTATGAAATTTATAAGCTTTTTATGAGGATGAAGACCGTGTCAAGGATTTGTATTCGGGGGAGGGGGTATAAAAACTGAAAAACGCATCAAAAGTGTGTTTTATGCATTTTATTATGTTTTTACGAGTCAGGCAAACATTTCGGAGGGTTAGGGTTCAAACCCTCCTGCTAGATACGGCCCTGATGAGAATATTGTGTTTTGTTGTTACTAAGTTGACTTTTCACAGCGTAACATAGGCTTGCGTAACGTGAAATTCTGTGTAGAGCTCGAGTATACTTGGCACTCTAAACTAAGGCACATATGAAAACACCATTACTTTCTGGACGACGACCCTAGCAGTCACGACTAAATTAAATAAGATTATAGCAGACAATCTACTTTTCCATTTTTGCAGATGCCTATGATTCATGCAAAATTGTGTATGCAAAAGAAAATTGCATTTATAGTTAGTAAAACAGGTTTGCTGAGACAGATCTATGGTTCAACTCACTGTTCGCCAAAATATTTGCAATTTTTTGCTTGAAAATTACTTTATCATTATACGTTTAAGGGTACTAATTTAGCGGGGGCAGAGGGGTAATTGCCCTTGTAAATTTTAAAAATACCATTTATGTATTTTCATTTTGAAAAATTGATGTAAACAAAAAACACCATATTAAGAAAACAAAATCCTTGACTCCCCCTCTCCTATATTTTTGTGGATATACTTCAGTGTAAGCACTTTTGTTATAATATCAGAGGTAGTAGTTTCTAGAATTTAAACTCTTAGGACTTTTAGACACCTATAGGGATACGCCATGGGGGGAGCAACCATAACGGAGTAATTAAATTTGTGACCAGAGTAATCTATGAACTGTTCAGTTAAGCAAAATACCATTCAGATTTCACCACAAGGACAAGCTTTCATTTAATGAATATGGGATCATATTCTGAGAGGAGTTATCAGAGTTTCAGACGAGTTTCAGAGTTATCAGACGAGTTTAAAAAAGAGTTGCCACATCAGGTTAGGGGCTAAAAATTTGCTGCTGGGCTAGGAATAAAGGCATATATCATAAAACCCTAATTTAGGTATTTACAATTGATGAATTCTTGCTCAAAATTTTTTGAGCCAGTCAGACCCCCTGCATAAATACCCAAATGGGTATTTGTTTTGGCACTGGATTTTGCAAATTATTCAAAGAATATGACGTCGCCTAAGTTTGCTGCTGGGCTAGGAATAAAGACATATATTATAAAACCCTAATTTAGGTATTTACAAAAGATGAATTCTTGCTCAAAATTTTTTAAGCCAGTCAGACCCCCTGCATAAATACCCAAATGGGTATTTGCTTTGGCACTGGATTTTAGTAAATATTCAAAGAATATGGCATCGACTAAAGAACTGAGGGGCCACCCAAGCTTTCCCAATCGATCTACATCTCTAAGCACCATTTGATCCACCATACACAGAACACTTCCACCATACCAAGTCTCTTTGCGATGAGTATATGAACTTAGCACCATTTATGGCAAATTTCTACCAACTGCTTTGTGCACCGCCTAATGTACATAATTTTGAAAATTGGTTGCCCCTCCTGAAGCAATTCAGGGTCCCACTCCTACAGACTAGAGAAAGTGTTTTTAACGTAAATTTACCATTCATATTACTTCAAAGAATTTTAGTACAGTTAAATAACGTATTTATGATGTTTTAAGAATTCTATGTAAATAGAATACATAATTCCCTTTGTTGCTAACACTTTCACTGTATTAAAAATCTTTCAGGCTTAGTGAATGCGTTTACTTTTTAATAGATATCATTGTCATTTTTCCGTATTATTATTCACATCGTATATGTTATACTATTATCTTATTTTTCACATTATTATTATATGGACTATGAATATTAGTAGTTATTACTAAATTAATGAATTAATGACAAAGAAAATTAAAATAAAATGCAAGGTTAAAAGGAGGAGAAAAATATATCCCATTACAATCAATTAAATCAAAAATATTATATGAACTGTTTAGAGATCAAGTTGACGAACTCCAGCTGGTTATATCCAAACAGAAGATAAAACTAAAGGATGTGCTATTGCTGGTCATGGTCCTAATACACCAAAGCTCTGGTGGTCAGTGCTATGAACTAGAGGAACGCAGGGGACATCGAAATCTGAGATTATTATGCTCCCCTCTTTGCTCCTTCTAGATTTCAAATAATAGCTTTTTGGTATTTTCGCCGAAAAATGTTTTTTTTTGTACTTCCATAAAAAAAAGTCAAGAACAACAAAATTACCCTCCTTAGATTTTGAAAAATAAATTTTAATCTACCCCCCCCCCCCTAAATTTCTAAGAATTCGAGCCACTGCTGGTGGCAATTCAGATTTTCATATTTTTTTAGTTTTTTCATTTGTTACATGAACAAAGGAATAAAAATGAAATCCAAATGCTAGATTAAAAGCAGAACATAACATCTATCCCAATGAATTCAATTAAATGAGAATTAGTATATAAGCTTTTGAGAGGCCAAATTGAAAAAGTACTTAGACATAATTAAATAAAGTGTCAACGCTGGTTATGATATTCATGCAGCAGCCAGCACATGGAGAAGATTTCCAGAATTTTTTAGTATTTCAGTTGTTTCATTAAGCTAGTGTTTCATATTTTCTATGTTTTCCAACTGAAGCAGAACAAAAGAAAAAATAAAGTAAAAAAGTCCATAAAAGGAAATTCCCCGCATGGCTTACGATGCGGCGGATACAGAGACACATCTACACACCTGATCGAAAGAAGAGCTTCAGTCGGTGTTGCCACTTTTCAACCTTTCTAAGGTTCTCAAAAAAGTCTGCAATAACGGAATAATCATAAGCTACATGTTGAGGGAACAATTCACCAAGTATCAAGCTCAACTCAGACATTTTTAATTGGCAAACGTACATAGGTCAGGGTCTATAGCCCTAGAAAAGCACCTATCTACTCAGGACCATCACTAATAAGAAGTGATGCCCCGCAAGGTACTGCTATGGGTTCACTCTTCACTATGCTTATTAATGATTCCCATTGCGTAGCAAAAAGTCTTTTAATTTCGTTTGCTGATGACTGTAGACTTATTAGGAAGGCTGTTGATAAACTTGACACTGAGGCTGTCCAGCACGACATAATTCAACTCAGTAACTAGGCTAACCAGTAGTTGTCAGCTTTAACGTGCACGAAGGTCTCATCCTCAATTTTAGATTGAGAAACATACATTTTGGATACACTCTAAATAATATACCACTGAAGTAATCAATAAGAAAAAACCTCTGAATCATTGCATATAGCAAGCCTAAATTCAATAAAGTGAAAATCCTGTTGCTTCTACCCCTAATGAAACATTATATGAAATACGAAATATTAATATTAATAAAAGTATTATAAACCCCAAATGAAATATTAATAGAGCCATGAAAAGATCCGTCAACAGTCGTGATCCAAAGCCCATCAGTACTCCTTACAAGACTTTTGTCAGATCAAATGAAAGGTAGGAATGCACCCGGAATCCCTATTTTATAAAAGAGGGGATACGTCTGCCCTTGGAACGGTCCAGAGGCGAGATAATAAAATAATTGCGTGGGTTTGTATCCATCCGTTTCAAAGAATGTTTGCACCACCTCATAATACCTAGAATTTCTATATAAGTAACCAAGAGGCATCATCACTGCTTACCAGATTGTCTATGAGGAAGCATTTTCTTGTCATCTCCTCGAGAATATAAATATCTCCCAACATCAACCACAAACTCCAACAATAGCTACTTTCTAGATACCTTGGAGGTATCCACCACCCTTCAAGGCCAAAGTTAATGCAGATCTGAGTAACGCCAAGTAAATGTATAAAAGGGAAGATCACGAATAATCAATCTGATAATAGTAATATATTTAACTGATATATATCAAATATTTAACTAAAATACGCCTATTTCGTAGTGTGTAGATGCCCTGTATTTGTCCGACTTACTCAACATCTACGTTGAGATGTAGAACCAATTAGAATATTCTGCTTCTTTCAGAAGCAAGCTTAAATCAGCCTCTGATTCAGCCTCTGATTTCTAACACGAAACATTGGCGATAAGGAATTGAATTCAAATTTGTATGTAGAAAAAAAAACAGCTTCTACAATTTACTAGCACACAAATAAGATGTAACTATATTTTTACCATAAATTTTTACCATGTTATTACTATTTCGCCATAAATTTGCAGTCGGAAAAGCGAATTTTTCTTACTCTAATCCAAAGCACGAAAGAACAGAATATTCACAGACATGACGACATTTCTTTCATAGGGTGATGTGAAATTCAGGTGCACAAGTGAATAACTCGCTTCTTATCAGATCTTTACTTAGGACTGAAAACCGAACAAAATTTTAAATTAATTGACCTTACCTGCCAAGCAACACAGTTGGCAATCATCAGCATAATTCTAAGGGGCAGTTTAGCCTTGTAGGAACGATGGGCCCATAGCCTATGTGCCCCAGCAGTGATTCCAAGCATGCCACCGATGTAGTACAAGAAAACGGCTGAAAAAAAGAGTTTCAGAATGTGAGTTTTCTCATTTTGTCCATTGCTGATGGTAATGGAGTTGCCCCAATAGTCCCAGTTTCCCGTTCTCATTTATTAAAAATAATCTAAAACCTCTTGTGCACGCAGCGTCTTCTGATTTATTCAGGCACACATGCCATTTTGAGAAATTCTGAAAATCTTGGTCTAATGAACAATCCCCAAGTGCTCCAAGCTGATCGAAAAACAAGACCTAACATGGTCGCCTTTTCAAACTAAACCTATTTGTGCCGAATGAATAAGTTATATAAATTAGTGCCATTACTAATTGTGCTGCAAGGGGGATGTCAACCCCGGAGGAACACTTACTACATCTTTCGATGTTCCGGGACAAAACGGCTATCTCAAATTTTGATCCAAACCATAGAGGTTAGGGGGGACCCAGATAGCAGAAAAGGACACTGGTGGAATGTTAAAATACCCTCCAATAACTTTTGGTCCTTAACAAAGGCACTAGAACTTTTGATTTCCAATTGAATAAGCCCCTTTCCAAATTTCTACGACTACCCCTTTCATGCGAAGTGGCCTTAAAGAAGTTTTCGGCCCTTTTCTGGTTCTCGGTTGCGCCCCCTTTTCAGAAGTGGGGGACCAATGTTCTTTTAATTTTGAACCAATCGTCAAAAAGTTTGTGAAGCCTTTTAGGCTCGCTTCTCGGGGGCAAGGCTGGCTCCAACACAATTATTTATGTACGTTAGGTTCCTCAATGTTCAAGGACTTGAGCTATAAGTTTCCAACTGATTACGGAGGATAATTTTCTGAATATTTTGGAACCCCTAGCTCCCCATAGCATATGTATGATCGCTTTGACCAAAGAAGAATCCCTGAAAATTTGCCATTCACAAACCCAACATTAAACAAACTCCTCTTTTTTCCACTATAAAGACCATATGTAAATAATTGGCAATTTATATAGTATTCGGTGTTTTCCAATAGTGTTTTTGAGGGCCATACTATCCCCTGAGGCATGTTTACCAGACTTTTCGATTATTCTGAATGGAATAGCTATAAAAAAAATTTCGAACATATATCTATCTTGGTGATTAGGAGAAATGGTCAGCAAAAAAGGCATGGGAAGAGAACTGGTTACCCCACAGTCATTTCCGGCTTTTACAGAAGGCACTACAACTTCCAACTTCGTATTTATGAAGTCCAGCCCCAAGGCTCTGTGACCACTTCTAGGCCACGCCAAGAGGACATACAAAGCATAAAATAATGCATGGAAGGTAGATGGTGCCACTTACTCAGGCAGATTCACAGCACCGTCTCATATTTTTGCTGAAAAAATGTCTTCTTTTTCGTTTTCCATGTATAATTCTCAGAAGCAGGGCGGTAAAGGGTCCATTTAAAGAAACAGGCAGTTTGCACACAAGAAATAGTAGTAAGTGAGAGTTCCTTTGTGTTAAGTATAGATGAATTAGCAAAGACCCTGGATAAATTATCGCTAGTCCATAGAAGTCGGCATTAGCAGTTTTCCTCCTAGAGAATTTCAAATAGCGATACATCAGATACTGTCACTTGCGTGTTTATGAGGTGCCTTTAAAGAACGTGTTTTATCATGCACTTGGTGCGTGATGTCGATTGAAAACTCCCATATCAACAGTCGCGAGGTTTATTTAGGCGAAAATTTCAAATTCAATATACAGGTTTTAAGCCATTGCCTATTTATTCCGGTCTGCGTCACGGTTGTTCGCTCGACTACCACCGGATCTCTATATAACTGGTATTGGTAAACGATTATGTTTGATTTTGGTTGTCTATGTAGGGCCAACGCTAATAATAAAATTACAACTAGGTTGAGTATGAAATTATAAGACAATATTTTAATAAAATTATGAAAAGCCCAGTAGGTTAAGAGACAAATAAAAATTATGTAAAAATTTGAAAAAATTATTGTCAAAGTTAACAAAAATTTTTTTTCAATAATTATACTGGGATTTTTGGATTCTCGACCCCGATGGCGGGAGGTCCTTCCGATTGTATATCCATTTGCGGGGGATCTCATTGCACTGTTTTATTAAAAAGAAATCTGTAGCTCTATGCACAAGGCTAGAGACAAGGCTTTGTCGGATGTAGATTTGACATGCAAAGACTGGTCATGACGCTTCTTAAAAAGCTCATCAAAAAGTTGTTCATATGCATTTTGTGACATTTTTACGAGCTAAACCAAAAATTCGGGGAGGGGGGGGGGGCAAAACCTGATCCCGTCTGGATAAGGCCTTGTTCGAACCAATCAAAAATTTTGAAACCAAGAATTAGATGAATCGCTTGATCAAGAATACCAGACACTGGTAAACTCGGAAAACAGTCTAAAGTAAATCAAAACGTTTCAAAACAGTCAACAGTTTCAAAACGTCATAAAGGGATAGGAATGGTCCAAAAGCAAGGTCACAGGGCTTTTGCATTTAAAAACTTATTTTACATTTTTGAATTTTTTCTAAACATCTTTTTGAGTAGGGGGTGATTATTAAACAGCGAGGAAAAACGGTGATTTCTTTTATGATATAATAAAAGCAGAAGTTCTTTTACTATTTCTGATTGGTTCTTGTCCTTGTTTTGTGTGTGTGTGTGTGTGTATCTCTTGTGCATAGTATTTTTTCTATATTTACTCCTCTGGTGTGCATTTTTGTGCACAGAGGGAACATACAAATCATCATTATTATTATTTTTGAGACAAAGGCAAGTGAAACTTCCCCTGGACTCTCTTAGGGGTGATTTAATTAAAAAAACAAAATCAGACAATAGTAGTAAGAGGTGCGTAAACAAAGATGAGTGGGAACCCCTCTGGGCTCAGTACAAGGTAACTTGCTACACTGGCATATCCAAATGAAAAAGTTTGTCAGAATTTGAGACTGCGTTGGTAGGCAAATATCAAGATATAAAAAGTTGCTTGTGAATGTTTTCTAAGAAGAAAGGGCAAAGGTTGTTCCGGAAGAAGAGCACGATTTTAAAGCATGATGAAGTTGCTAAGAGAAATTTAATCGCAAAAAAGGGGAAAAACCCGTTTATATTTGGCCGTTAAAATTTTAAGGATGTTAAAAAACTGAATTGGAACAAAATCTACCAAAAATTAAACTCGATCGTATTGAATAAGGAAAAGCCGTTGGCATGAGATTTCCTTAGTATTTTTAAAGTTTAAATATTTATAATTCAACGAAAGTTAACACTTTTGCAAGAACAAAACTTTTCAGTAAAATTGAAATTAATATTCAAAGACAAATATGGTTCGCAGGAAACCATGATTGTAAAGCAAAAAAAAAAAAAAAAAAAAAAAAAAAAAAAAAAAAAAAAAATATATATGTGTTTGACTATTGCTTCAAAAATGATAAGCTTTCCAAAAGTTAACATTTTGGAAAAATAAAGTTTAAATTACTGACAGAGATGTGGATAAAAATAGGGCTTAGAGACATGATGAAGCTGTTAGAAAAGATTCAATTATGCTAAGCACTCCTAGCCATGGAGCCTTCCAGGGGGGAGGGATATTTGATATTAGATGGGTTTTTTGCTGATTATCAGTACCGTATACACTTTGCTCCGTCTGGGTTTGCAGCAGGTAGTGATCAGCGGATGGTTGATTATTATTTTCTCTCTTAGTATGTGTTTTTCCCTATTTTATTTTATTTTCTTTCTCCCTCCACTCCCAGCCTTGTGGGGGTTATGTGACGTTGATTTTTTTGTGTCCATATGAGTGTTTGTTGTATTTTTTTGAATGTTAAATCTTAATATCTTTAATGCTGCTAATTAAATTCATATGAAATACTATTCTGTCCAGATGACTATTTTACAACATATTCCAGGAAATAATAATCTAATAATGCTCTCTTTTCCTATTTTCAAGATACAGAATTTGCTATAGGACTATTTCAAGGACTTTTGTTTGGAAGTTCAATCTAAGTATTTAACACATGCTATTCAAACTTTTTGTCTAAAGCAAGTGGACAAAAACTGATATTTATTAAAATTTGAGAAAAAGAATTTCCTGGAGCATAGTCCAAGAATTAGAGATGTCTACAATTGAAACGAGAATTATGACAAGAATGATGAGGAATGAAAAATGATGACAAAAACTGATATTTATCAAGCTATGAGAAAAGAGTTTCGAGAGGCATAGTCCAAGAGTTAAAGATGTTTAAGGTTGAAACGAGAATAATGACCAGAATGATGATGAATGAAGAATGATGACAAAAACTGATATTTACCAAGCTTTGGGAAGAAGAGTTTCCAGGGGCATAGTCCAAGAATTAGAAATGTTTAAAGTCGAAACGAGAATGAAGCAAGAATGATGAGGAATGAAGAATGATGATTAGAATCATGACAAAAACTGATGTTTACCAAGGTTTGAGAAAAAGAGTTTCCGGGAGCATAGTCCAAGAATTAGAAATGTTTAACACTGAAACGAGAATGATGACAAGAATGATGAGGAATAAAGAATTATGACGAGAATGATGACAGAAACTGATATTTACCAGGTTTTGAGAAGAAGAGTTTCTAGGGGCATATTCCAGGAATTAAAGATGTTTAATATTTAAACGAAAATGATGACAAGCTTTCGAAGGTTTGACAGAGGAGCTGAGCATTTTTCGAGGTAGTTCGGAACACACATCTAAGAATCTAGTACTATTGTTTTTTTTTGTGGCAACCCTACCAAATGTAAACACCGGTAGTGAGAATTGATCTGTCACTTTTTAGTATCAAGGACATTAAAATGCAAATTTGTTTGTACTGGACCCATTTCAGGTCTATTCCTACCTGAAACTATGATTTAAAAATTTTTTTTTAGTTACTTTCAAATTATGAACTACTATTACTATTAATATTATTATTATTTTTATTGTTATTATCATTATTGTTATTATTATTATTATAATTAATATTGTTATTATTATTATCATAATTACTGTTATTATTATTATTATTAACCATAGCATCATATTTTCGTCAGTTTTGCGGTTCTGTCCCGCTTTCTAGGGCTATAGTGAGAGAACGATTGAGACAGCTAGGACACATTCTGCGGATGAAGACTCACATATTGTCGAAGATAATCCTTTCTGGCCAACCGTCAAGGGCCGAAGGAAAATCTGGTCATCCCCAAATAAGGCGGGAGGGGTTCGTAAAGATAGATTAAAGGAAAATCAGAACTTCTTCGGAGGGTGTAAAAAAGGAGACTTTGAATGCACTGGAGCGGAGGAGGAGAGTGCATAACTGAGCTATAGTGGTGGTGCAGTGATTTGCAAAAAGTAAGCATAAAAACAGGAGTTGCTAAGTTGAGTCACAGAGCAATAAAAAAAAATAATTAGTTAAAATTTACAATACTTTTCGTCCTTAATAATCCACATTAGCAATCAGTTAATTCCAAGAGACAACCAAACCCCAAAAGGTGGAACTAAACCTTCTCAAACTGTTAGGGGCTATACATTTTTAGCCTATTTTTGGATGATTTGATCGCATTATTATTTTTTTATTATTATTATTTTATACCCACTATTACAAAAAAACTAAATGACTGCATATATTTGTCTTTTTCATTAAACATTTAATTTACGATATTACCGTAATTACGCTAATACCGATATAACACCTTTCTAAGAAATATTTAGTAGTGTAAGTTTCCGCTTAACTAATAAAAAATTTGGATTTCATTATCTTTACACCGTTTTGGAATTATCAAGGAAAAACATACCGATTAACGGATTTACAACGAAAGGTCTACTCCACTTTTTAAATACCCTGAAGTGCTGAAATCCTTTATGAAACAATGCTATGGATTAAGATAATAATATTGATTGAAATTGATTGAAGTTAAAAGTGATTAAACTATCTATTAAGTTAATTTAACTAAATTAAACTAATTATATGTTAAATCTGTTATCTATTACTTTTATAACTGTCAATCAAATAAATTAATTTATTATATAAATTTAAAAACAAACTATTAAATCAATAAACGAAATTGATTAGCCAAGGAACAAATAGGAGAAAAGCCAAATATGCTGGAACGACTACCCCATTAAAGACCAAATTCATATTTTGGTTGATTTTCAAATTTGAAGAAGACCTTCTCTTTTATATAAGCTCTGTATATGTGCTGTGACGGCTCATTTCATGTGAATAGCTATCAAAAATTATATTCTCAGATTTTTATGGTTTTCCAGGTCATACGACTGATCAAAGCGAACTTCAACTTCCTGAAGCGCTTTCTAGAGTGTTTTCATTATTAGTTTTAAGCTAGACCACAAATGATTTATAGCGAACATGTTTAAGGGAAACAAGGGATTACTCACTTTCCGTCACGTGGTGTACATTCCGGAGCACTATATGTGCTGCACAGTGCCAAAAAAACATGCGGTGGTAGTGTGCTTCCACGTTTGACAAAGTTCTCACAGCCCTCGGTATACTCTCGCCACGATGACTCATGCACGGCAAGTACCAATTGACGCGCATAATTCCGCGATAGCAAGTACTAATTGACGCGCATAATTTTTGAAAGTTGGCGACCCCTCAATCAGAAACATACAAAACGCTTGATTAGGTAATGGGACTCCCTGAAGTGTGGCGATTATTATTGAAGATATAAAACAAAAAAGGCCCCTTGGAATCAGAATTGACGAGATTTTGGCATAGTTTTATCACTACTTGTTACTTGATCATCAGCACCAAATTATTAAAATTTACACCGTCACGTCCTCTACAACAAAACGCATAAAAAATATCGTGTTTACAACCCATAATTCTATTAAAAAGCGAAACTACGTTCCACAAGAACTATTCACAAAATAACCTTTTTTGAGATTAATACTAAGAAAAAGACTAACCATCAAAGAAGGGGGGCAAAGAACCCTGTGAAAAAACAATCCAGGGGATTTGGTGCCCATAAGGTAGTTTAACATTCTTGCACACAGAAAAAGAGAGAGATTACTTTAAAATAAATGTTATGACTTTAAAGCTTCCCCTAGTTTACATAGTAGCTTCAGATGGGGGAAAAACTATCAGGATCTGCGTTATTATCACCGATAAAAAGTAATTTAAAAAACAAGTTTTTTCAACTAAAAGCAAGAGCGACATTAAAAACTAAAACGAACAGAAAAAGCTGTGTATATGAGAGGGGCTACCCCGTCCTCAACACCTCGCGCTTTACGCAAAAGGTTTTGTGAATATTTTTGAAAAAAGTTGTGAAACCGGCAGAAATTCGTCTCCCACAAATTCCTTCCACAAGGGTGTCTGCAAGAGAGATATTGAAAACTGGCCACCGATACCGATTTTACCTCTTTTCTCAAAAATATAAAAAAAAAGTTGTCCATAAATGCCTATATGATTTTTTTCAGGTTAATGAATTATTAAGTAAAACCCAATTTGGGCTCTAAAAGAGACACTCCACAAATCATGCCTTGCAGCATCTGGTGGAATGTGTAGTGGTGCGTTGGATAAAGGGTGCTTACCAATATCAATTTTCATTGATATGAGGAATGCATTTGATACTGTAGATTTCACGATTTTGCTGGACCGACTCAAGTGTCTGGGATTTCGCAGAACTTCTTTACGGTGGTTTGAAAGTTATCTCCTTGAAAGATCCCTGCGTGTACTGCTTAATGATGTGACTTCATCTTCTTATTGACTAAGATGTGATGTGGAGTACCGCAAGGTTCCTTTTTAGGTCCCTTACTTTATCTTGTGTACGTAGATGCGGTGCTTTTTTAATCTTTTCCCCCTCAGAAAATCCCCGTCGAAGGACACCTTCCGAAAAATGCCACCCCCACGCGGCTGGTTGGTCTCCAATCCTTTGGAATTTAACGAAAAGGATTAAAACTCACCATTTTCATATCTATTGAACTCTGAAGTTTCTGCTACCATGAGGTGGAGGTGTGGATGAGGAAGGAAATTCCCCTCCCACGCAGAATAAATTCTGCTCGTTTTGAAATTTGATGTTACTCTTTACTTTCATAAGAATAGCGTAGACCAGAAACATTCCCAAAAATTATAATGAAGTAGATATTAATTTCACATTTTTGATGTTTTTTCCAAAGTTTCTTTTGCCCCCCCCCCCAACAGAATCCTGGTTATGGATCAGGGAAAAGGCCAGGGGATATGGAATATTACAACGACATACCCCTTAAAAAAAATCTTGACGACATTCACTTAAGGTTTTTTTTGTAAAAACTTTATCCACAAAACAAGTAAAGTGAAGTGCTTCATTAACCAAAAATTAGTAGAAATAAAGTAAAAAAAAACAAAAACTATGAAGTCTAATAGGAAAAAAAAAATTCTGTGAAAAAGAATATGTCAATAAAACGAACAAAAATTAATTTTAAAATTTTGATCACAAACAAGTTTGTCAAAGAACATTAAAGAGCTCCATTCAGACAAAATGAGTAGAAATAAATTCAAAAAATTTTCCCAAAGGTAAAACTACCACAAATCACCATCAGTAAACAAATTAAACCCGAAACAAACAGAAATTATAATAAATAACCAAGTCCAACTCTAAACAAGCAAAAATTAACATGAGTAGGGCTGACAACCCCTACGCCTTCTTAAGACCAGAACAGAATTTGTACTTTTCTGAAACAAAATATGTTCAAATGTTTTCCCTCTTCTGACTTTGATAGATAAAGAAGTATTAAGACTATAAGGAATAAATATCAGAATATGTATTTCAAACAATTAATCCATGTTTTTTTTTTAATAAAGTGCAAATTATGTTCTGGTCTTGTGGTGACATGGGGGTTGTCAACCCTACTCCTTTTAATTTTTGCTCATTTATGGGTGTGACTAGGTTATCTTTTGTAATTTCCGTTCGTTTTGGGTTTAATTTATTTATTAGTGATTGAGGGTAATGTCACACTTGGAAGATGATAAAAACCAACTCGTAGAATCTGACAACTGTTCCCAAATCCAACTATGCTTTCAAAGGAAAATTAAACATTTAAAAACTTTTTTGAACTTTTTCTAGCTTAATTTTGATAGTTTTCACCTCTATTTTTTCTTCCTTATTTTTAAGTTGGCGCCCGCTACTCCAAAAAATTGCAGAAGTTTATATAGAGGTTTTTTCAGCAAGAAAAGATTTGCGGTTTTTTAAAGTTTTTAAGATAGTTATGGTGCGTTAATTCCTGTGTTTAATTTTCTTAGCACTTCTCAATGAAACTAAACAGAAACTTAGACTCCCTATTTGCGGAGGTATTTTCCGAGGGGGGGGGGGTTCTAGGGAGCATTTTCAGCGTTAGAATTTTCCAGGGGCATTTTCCGAGGGGGGCGGGGGTTAAATGCCCAGAACCAAAGAATATATTAATTAAAATGGTTTCATTTTCAATTAAAATGCTGGTCTTTCTTTTTATTTCAATTAAATTTCGATTATAGTGGAATATCAATTATAGAAAAATCCTATTTCTATGAAAGTGGTGGCCTTTCTTTTTATTTCAATTAAATTTCAATTATAGTGGAATATCAATTACAGAGATATCCTATTTCAATTAAAGTGGAGGTCTTTCTTTTAATTTCAATTAAATTTCAATTATATTGGAATATCAATTATAGAAATATCCTATTTCAGTCAAAGTTGTGGTCTTTCTTTTTATTTCAATTTAATCTCAATTATAGTGAAATATCAATTATAGAAATATCCTACTTCAATTCAAGTGGTAGTCTTTCTTTTTATTTCAATTAAATTTCAATTATAGTGGAATATCAATTACAGAGATATCCTATTTCAATTAAAGTGGAGGTCTTTCTTTTTATTTCAATTAAATTTCAATCATAGTGGAATATCAATTATAGAAATATCCTATTTCGGTCAAAGTGGTGGTCTTTCTTTTTATTTCAATTTAATCTCAATTATAGTGAAATATCAATTATAGAAATATCCTACTTCAATTTAAGTGGTAATCTTTCTTCTTATTCTACTGCAAATAGTACTGCATCATCCAGCCATCTGAAGCCTACACAGCTGTAGACCCTCCTCTTCCACTTTTTATTCTCCCTCCCCATGAAGTCTCAATTTCCTTAAAATCCTTTCATATGATAATTTATCATACCATTTTGAAAGGAAAATTAATCCGAGCCTATTTCCTCAATAGATCTGATTGAACTAGTTTGAGTATGTTTAGGAGACAATGAGATAACATCCTAAAGAAAACTAGCGGTACAGCCAACTATATATTTCTGTGCTTGTGACTCAACTGAGGAACGGGGGTTAGTTATCCAAGTAGACAGTTTTGAGTATACAGGATGTTTCGGCAACAATGCAAAATTAAAACGTGTTTTTGAGCTTTCAGAATCAATGTTCAACTTTAAACGATTTTACGAGAGCCTCAAAACTCTCAATAGATTTATCGACAAAAATAAAGATAAAAAAACTATATTCTTTAATATAGTTTAAAAAATCATAATATAACATAGTTTTTTATTGTTTTATAGTTTATTATTTTTAAATAGTTTAAAGAATAATCTTTAATGTAATTTAGTAAAAGTTTTTAATATAGTTTCTTTAAGAAAAAAGAATTTTTAATTAATTAAAGAAACTTTTCAAAAAGTAATTTTTCAAAATAAAAGCATTGAGCTGCATTAAACAAAGGACGAGCAGAAATAAAGTAAAATAATAATGCAAACCTAAAACGAACAGAAATCACTATCAATGAATAAATAAAACCCAAAACGAACAGAAACTACGATGAACAATCGAATCAAATAGGATACGAGAACAAATGAATCAATGTTCTTTTTTTTCAAACAATCTGTAAAATTTCGGTAATTCTCTGTCAAAAATCGGTAGATGATTTTCAAGGTAGATGGTGGAGAGCCATCTATTGGTTTCCGACCAAAAATTACAAAACTCTTACAGATTGTTTGAAAAAAAACAAAACATTGATCAGAATCCAGGGGAAAGTAAGATGTTTCACCGTGAGGAACTAAAATTTGCCGAATCGCTGCAGCGTATAACTATGATAATAATAGAGTTTAGGGAACTCTTGAATACAATAAATATTTACAACTTTTTCCTCATTTTGTCGAGTATACTGGTCAGATTTATCGGGATGCTGAATGCTATTGGTTACATAAATCCCTTTTTTTCGTAACAAAAATGTTTTATTTTGACATAAGTGTTATGCAAAACTTCGTAATAATCAACTTTTGATAAAAAAAAATCCAACATAAACGGTTATTTTGTACTTGTTTTCTTTATTTTCTTGCACACTGTTCATATTTATTTGCTTTGGAGCATACCATTATTTGTTCCCCCTTTTAAGATGTTTTTATTCTGAATTAAACTTCTATTTTGTTGTGATATAAAATTGAATAAACCTTCTTAATAATACAGTTTCGGCACAATTCAAATATAGATAAAAATTATTTAAACACATTTATAGGAAATCGTTATGCTCCAATTTTGGCATAATACATTTATTAATAGCTATTTATATCCTTTTTATTCTTCGTTTGTTCTGATACTATTCAAGTTTATCAATATTGTTTTCAGCTATTGGTTCCGTTATTGTTTTCTGCTATTGCTTTCCTTATTCATATTCTAGATTTGACTTTAATTTTAATTTTGTATTTGGTACTTGAAAAAATTCTTATTTAAACAAAACTGTCATCTTTCATCATCCCATAAAGTTTAAAAAGATAAGAAAAAATGTATAAACACCATTGTTTACAATTTAGCTACAAATATAAACAGGATGGAATATCTCCCAATGCGTACGTGCTCCCACGGGATTTTCTTTTACTTTTCAACTGATTTACAAGAAAAAAAATGATCATGCTTCAATTTTTTTGACTGGCGATTTTGATCACAGAGGAAACATGTAGTCATTTTGGAAGGGAGAAGGGGCATTGGTTAATAGGGAGTTTTTTTTCCCGGGGGAGGATAATAATGCAGAGTTTTTTGTGTAGGTCGTTTAGAAATTATTTCCCATAGATTCTATCTGAAATTAGTCAGAACGGCAAGCCCCACAAAAAAAATTAAGAAAGTAGCCTTAATTACCCCCCCCCCCCGCCCACGCAGACACACTCACTTTCGTATTTTCTTTCACACATGAGAATGCAAACATCGGCGAATTAAATAATATTTAACAAAATTAGCGAAAATGTAACCACTTAAAGTGATTAAATGCAGCACAATCATCATGAGCAAAAAAATTAAAAATCTAAAAAAATAAAAAATACGGAAAGGGATGGAGATTTAAGCTCGGGCCGAGTTTAAAAGTCTTTCTAGGAAAAATGTATTAATTTACTAATAAATTTATTAATTTATTAAACAAATTTATTTATTTATTCTAAATAAACATTATTTGTTCATCAAAAAATCCCATTTCGTAAGCCATACATACATCCCCATAACATAACACATTCTACTTAGCATAAATTAACTTATAATAACGTAAAATAACATAAGACGTAAGTGCTCCGCTACGGGAATGCTATTGTTTCCTATTTACCAGTGTATATAAACTAGTATTCACCATGGAAAGAAGCAACACAATTTCCCAAAAAAGCAAAGATCAACTAGATTTTCTACGAACTAACTGAAAAGAAAAATATATCAATTTCTATTATTTCCCATTTAGCGACAAATGTAAGGAAGTATGTAAGGAAGCATAAAGGAAGCAGAAAATGTAAGGAAAATGTAAGGAAGCATAACAAAATGTAGCAACTAAGTTTCCTGAAATGAAAAAAAAGTAATAAATTTCTCACTTCTAACTTTCTCTTTCTAATAATTTCTCTTCTGTTTTAAGGAGAACCGAAATAATATGAGAAGATGAGAAGAAAAACATACCAAACGCTACGGTTTCCCATTTAGCAGTAAACATTAGCAAGTATACTCCATAGAGAGCAGCAATATGAAGAAAAGTGAATAGAATAACGTTGAACCAAACTATTTCATTTTTTATTTGCTTTCTATCTTCTTCGTAGCTTTCTTTATCCAGAAAATCTGTTGCATCTGCTTTTGCTTCCTCATAAGTTGTAATTGTGCCGCTCGTTGATAATTGCTGGAAAAGAATAAGCTAATTAAGAAACATAAGGATGGACGAGAGGAGAGTGCATGACTGTTTCGGTCGAAGGCGGCTTGTTGCTACAGCCAGCTGTTAGTCGTAGTAGTAATAGTAGAAACAATGTAATTAAGTAAATTCAGTAAATAATGTATATATATATATGTATATATATATATATATATATATATATATATATATATATATATATATATATATATATATATATATATATATATATATGGTTGCTAGAGGGTTAGAATTTGGTGATTTGATTCCTAAAGCACAAATATTCGAAATCGGTTGCTAGAATCAAATACAGATATCCGGTTGCTAGAAGTTAGACTTTGATGATTTGATTCATAAAACACAAATACTCGAAATCGGTTGCTGAAAGCAAACACAAGTACGTGGTTGCTATAGGGTTAGAATTTGATGATTTAATCCCAAAGCACAAATACTCGAAATCGGTTGCTACAATCAAACACAGATACCCGGTTGCTAGAAGTTAGAATCTGATGATTTGATTCACAAAACACAAATATTCGATATTAGTAGGGGAAAGATACGGAAAAAAAATGGTCGAACCAGGAAAAAATTGGTACAGGAATTATTTTTGCACCACTGTGTTCAGAAAAGAAAGTTCTACAACATACCAAAAATCTAAATCTCCATTCCGTTGCGAAATTCCCTTTTTTTCACGTTTTTTGCGCCTATTTTTTAGATATTTCCAGAATCTAAGAATGAGGAACCGTGAAAAGAAAAGTAGTTTATTGATGGTTTCCCTTTTAAGAAACGATTGTTTTTGTGCTCTTTTATTAGACAGAAACATCACGTTTAATCATATAATTTTTTTTATGTTTTGTTTTTGTTTTTGTATGAAGTAAAAAAAAAAAAAAAAAATCAAGCGACACACGATCACGGGGTATTTTTCGCAGAGGAGACTGAATTTTTCGGTTCAGAATGAGGGTTTTCGTTGTAACATTCACCGACAGCTTACTTATTCCCAGTTCTCTTTTTTAGATGGCTGAGACCGCAGTTTTATGTCCCCTTTGTGAACGTTCAATAGACACCTCAGAATCGTCGATACTGGCAGAAAAAGGAGCTACGGCGATCAATGAAGCTAGCAAAACGAGAGGTACCAGCATCTCTGTCGAGGCAGGGAACCAGGTCCATATTGTTTGCAGAAAGACTTTCACAAACAAAATATACTTGTCGAAAATTGAGAATGAGAGACGACGAACCTTGCAAGAAAAGACGGAAGCAGAAAAAGTGGTACTCCGATCACGGACTCCAAGTTTCAACTTCCAAGAGTGTTGCTTTTTCTGCACTACAAGGATAAATCTCCACACTACCCACAGAAAAGGACACGAGTCGGTACAAGGTTCGGACTAAAGACTTTGAAGAGAGTATAAAGGCAGTGTGCAAAAGCCGTGATGATGATTGGTCAAATAACGTTTTCTGCCGAATATGTGCAGTGTCAGACCTGCACGCAGTTGACACCATTTATCACGCAGCCTGTTCTTCTATGTTTCGATTAAATAAGAGCCTTCCAGCCAGATTTGCGACGCAAGAACTTTTTGGAATACTCGAAGATACTGAGCCAGATAAAAAACGTCCAAAAAGGGGGAGGCCAGGTCACGATGAAAGATATCAGGCGTTTTTGAAGCTGGCTACTTTTTTCGAAGAAAATGACGAAGAACAGTATACAGTCAGTGAACTTGTTGTTAAAATGGGAGAGCTTTTGAATGGGACAGACCTTGAACCGTACTGTAGCAAGTACTTGAAGAGCAAGCTTCTGGAATATTTCAGTGACCAGCTAGTATTTGCAACTATTGACGGTAAGGCTGACGTGGTGACATTCAAAGAAAAAGCATCAGCGATACTCCAGAATTTTTATTACTTGGACAAAACCGATAACGAAGAGAGTGAGAAAATCAAGCTTATTAGAGCAGCAGCAAAGATTATCAAAAGTGATATCAAAGGACTGCCAGCACAGAAGGAATCATATATGACCGCAAAGCAGATTTCTTCTGGAGAACAGCTGGAAGGCTCTCTACCTGATAGCCTAATGGTGTTCTTAGATGAAATATTCGTTGGAACTGATATTTCCTTCAAAGTGCTTGCCATTGGCAATTCCATCGTTCAAGCAGCTCGCCCGCGTGCCCTCATTTGTCCACTGCAACTAGGCTTAGCAGTGCAACTGGATCACCATTTCAAGTCCAGATTTCTTATTGACACTTTACACAGCCATGGATTCTGCTCCTCCTATGCTGAAGTCCAGAAATTTAAACGCTGTGCATCAGTCCATGATGAATCTAGCCTTGCAGGAGATACCTCCGCACATGCTGTGCAGCATGTAGCTGATAATGCAGATCACGATGTTTGCACGATGGACGGAAGAAACACTTTCCATGGGATGGCTCTGCTAGCAACAGTCACGCCTCCTCTCATTAACAGCCGATCGCCCATTCCGAGAGTTGAAGTTTCATTAGATGGAGTAGCCCAAAAAGGAAAAATTCCCATCTACCCTTACCGCTTAAGTGAGACAGTGCTTTCAAAGGTGCAATATGAGAAGATCCCTGGCAAAATGTCAACAACCCGTATGCCTCACTCGATCAGCACTGGTTAGCTACCGGGTTCCTGAATGTCCCAAGGCCGAGCTGGAATGGATTCATGCAGTCAGTTTTCTCTAACCAAATACATCATGAAACGGGAAACCTTCGCAGCAAGGCAAGCGTCTTATTTTTGCCCATGATTGACCTCCCGTCTAATAACGAATCCTGCCTTTACTCAACCTTGCGCTTTGTAGCTTCGCAAGGCAGAACCTACGGATTCACAACCGTTCTCACATTTGACCAGCCGCTCTGGTGGAAGTCTATGAAGATCCTCAAGTCCGACACGACGAATGAGCTCAGTAGTATTGTTCTCAAGTTAGGCGGTTTTCATTTGATGATGAGTTTCGTCGGATGCATAGGACACCTCATGGAAGGTTCTGGTCTGAAAGAGGTTCTGGAATTGGTATGCGCGACTGGTGCAGTGCCGCACATTCTTTCTGGAAAAGCGATTTCTAGAGCTGTTCGAGCTCACATTCTCGTGAGCTCGGCCATATATACTCATCTCCTAGAAGAAGAGCAAGCGACGTTGACATCTCTAGACATGTCTACTGTCTTCGCTAACGTACTGGATGGATACCTCCCACCCGAAGATCTCAGTCATGATCCCCAGCTCAAGCAACTTGAAAACTTTCTCAAGCAGAGACGCCAAGACCTGCTGACTCAGAGAACTGCGAAGCTCTGGTTTCAGTATCTTGACATGGTTGGGATACTGCTTAAGTTCATATGTGCCGAGAGACTAGGCCTGTGGGATTTGCACCTACAATCTGCAGTAGAGATGCTTCCGTTTCTAGCAGCATCTGGACATAACCTCTATGTCAAGTCGGTCTTGATATACCAGCAAGAGATGGCTAAGCTTCAAACTAGTCACCCACCAATCTTCGAAGCATTTGAACAGGGAGGTCACACCATTAGAAGATCAGAGCGACGCTGGGCTGGGCTCTCGGCAGATCTTGTCATCGAGCAGGAGTATATGATAAGTCTGAAAACATCGGGCGGTCTTACGACTGGAGGTGGGATGACAGAACAGCAGAGAGCCATTTGGGTTCTGTCAAGACCAGCATGCCTGGAGATCTCAGCTGCTGAAAATTATCAAATGCTCGTGTCGTATTGACGGCTGTGATAGTGAAAAGTGTACCTGTAAGAAAAACGGACTTGAGTGTACTATAGCCTGCCGTACCTGTAAGGGAAGCTCGTGCAACAATTCGAAGTTTCAAGAAGAAGAACTTAGTGAAGAAGAATAGCAGTTAACTGTGATGATGGAAAATCTAGTTCCTATATTTTGATGATGTGCAATTTTTATATATTTGAAAAATAAGATAAAAGCTTTTCTCTGAACACATTAAGTTAGAACCTGCATTGTCTCATGGTGTTTGGCGCTGAGATGTTTCGTCATTCCTGTTTATGGTTGTTTAGTCTTTTTTTTCTAAGCCTTTCGTTTACATAGCCAAATAGACTACAACGCTGGTAAGAGTTTTTTTCCCCAAAGACACAGTTTTTTTCCCCATTTTTTTTGCTGATAAATAGTTTTCTTTTGGTCAGGTAACGAAACGAGTATCAGAAATGAATTCAGAGCCAAAAGCTGATCTAAAATGATGTGTAAAACATTATAGTTTACGTTTTTAATTTTTTTTTCCCGGTTTTTGAGAAAATAAATAAAAAAACATTAAAAAAAACGATTTCGCATCGAGCTAGAGATTTAGATTTTTGATATGTTGTTGAGCATTTTTTTCCGGTCCGGATGGTGAAGAAACCATTTCTGAACCAATTTTTTCCTGGTCAAAACTTATTTTTCTCCTACTATATTGGCTGCTAGAAGCAAACACAAATACGTGTCTGCTATAGGGTTAGAATTTGATGATTTGATTCACAAAACACAAATACTCGAAATTGGTTGCTAGAATCAAACACAAATACCCGGTTGCTAGAAGTTAGAATTTGATGTTTAGATTCATAAAACGCAAATACTCGGAATCGGTTGCATTTGTTGCGTTCTACGATTTTTCAGTTTGGGATGTGATATGATAAGTGCTTGATTGTGTATTGTAACTTTGCTTAAAAACGAAACAAAGATGCAGTTTTCACGTATAGCTTGTGCTTAGTCTTCAGATTTGTGTTTTTAAGTGTCGTGTTTTCAGATCTTTTGTGTTTTCCGATTTCTAGCTTCTACGGAAATATGATAAGAACTTGATGGTAGATATGCTGGAAATTGGAACAAAGATGCAGCTTTCAGACATAACATGGGCTTCGTTTTCATAATTCTTTTTTTAAGTGTTGTTTTTTTAGGGTTTCCAGTTTTTTTTTATGTTATCAGACTTCTAATTTCTACATAGCAGAGGGTAAGGAAATATGAAGAAAAGTGGTCGATTCTTGTAATTGGAAGAATTTCCGAAACATGAGCGCTTTGAAAAGCGGAGGATGATTTGTTAAAAGTCATCGAAAGTAATTATCAAGGATAGCCTTAGGCACTCTTTTGACTGAACGTATATCAAACAATAACCTTTCCAATTAAGTGGTTCGATCCTGCTTTCCTAATCAACAACCAGAAAGCCTAGACCACAAAGTGAAACTTCATACACACACTTCCTCCCGTGAAATTTTAAGTTCTTTTAAATCTTTTCTTATATAATTCTTTCTTATTAGGACCAATAGCGGTTCTTGTCTCTCTTTTGCCCGGGGTAAAATCTTGATTAGCGCCCCAGCCCCTGTCTCCCGCGAAATTTTTGGGCCTAATTTCAACAGCACTTTCATTTATTAAATAAATCATTTTCAATGTATTAATTAATTAATTGTATTTTCTTATTGTTTTTAATTTATTATTTATTTTATTAATAAATAATTTATTAATATTTTTATTTATTAACTGTGCCTTCTACAGTATTTTAATAAAAAAATTAAATTTCAAAAATTAGAAAATGAATATAACCGTTAGATTATTTATCTGAAATCTTGCGACCCAAAGAATATCTGCATCCAGGGCAAGTCCCCCCTGAAACAACATCCCATTAGAACACCTACATTTCGTTCAGCCTCAGATGGATGACAAAAAACTATGATTTTTTCACAAACTGCCTTCCTTCGTCGAAGTGTCCAGTTTTTTTTGTATCTGTTTTTACTATCCAATGAAAGGACGTGTCCCCATTTGAACTTTTATTTTTTTCTTAGAAAGGCGTTTTGGCCTGTCAGAAAAAATACCTAATTTGAGGAATTAATTTGAAAAAGAATGTCTTTTGTTATAGCTTTAACAAATGGAATCGAACCCCAACAAAGCTTAGTTACATACAAATTCATCAATATACGTTTTGTTAGAAATTTAAATAAAAAATTCAAAAATTATCATATCGCTAAATAAACGTCCAGAATTGATATCAAACAGTTCGTGCTAACGAACTGTAGTAAGGAGCGACCCGACTTAATAGTAAACGAAACTCTAAAAACGAGCTGTTCCCTCCTCAATGCCCCGCTATTTACGCTAAAGTTTTCTACTGTTTAAAAAAATAGAATTGATAGAAAGATTCAAACTTTAGCGTAAAGAGCGAGGAATTGAGGAGGGAACTGCCACTTTCATACACGGAGTAATTTCTGTTCGTTTTCAGTTTTAATGTTGCTCCTTACTTTCAGTTAAAAACAGCTTGTTTTTTTTTTATTTAATAAGTACAAGAGAGAAACCACTAGGCAACAATCCAAAAGTCAATAAACTACAGAATGTGTCATTAAAACCATATACACGCCAAGATTATGTCATCATTTGCCTCTTTTGCTTCAGCAAAACTAACAAATCAATTTACAGCTTTTGGAAATTTTGTGATGACATATTTCACACTAATTATAGCATAATTTTTACTTTAGGAAAGAATCTCCCTTGAAAAAAAATAACTAAGACTGGTGATTAATTACAAAGTGTTGCAGCCCTATTCTAGAAATTATGGACCCCCTCCAGCGGAGGTTTTAGGGGAGGGACAGAGGGGGCACTTACCCAGGGAGCAGAAATTTTAGGGGTGAAAAATTTCAAATAACTAAACTAATGGTTATAATTGTATTGCAATCTTGGAATTTCATTTTTATGAAAATAAAGTAGAGGGCATAGTTAATAAATAATTAATTAACGTTTAATTGATTAATCAAAATGAAAATAAGTGAAAAATAAAATATTAATAATAATAAAAACAATCAAGTGAAAATAATTAATGATAATACAACAATTTAAATATTAAAAAAAAAAAAAAAAATATGAATAACTAATAAATTGAAAACAATTTTGTTTATAAATGAAAATGTTATTAAATTTTCGCCTGAAAATGACACTTTCCAAATAGAATTAATATTACCAAAGACACCATTTGGGTGAGGAAAAATTTATGCTTGGGGGGTTTTAAGTGGGGATTGATGCTTGGTTCTCTCCATAAAGTAATAACTCACATAGGTTCCAAAAGCTATCTAACATATGAAAGAATTTGAATCTTCTTTTTTGACACCTACTTGAAAACTAGCACTAATCTCAACCATGAAAAGTTTAACAGCATCTTTAACGTTCATATATGTACGTTAACGTTCAAATTTTAATGTTCATATATGTACGTGCCAATATTAGCACGAAGCTGAAATAAGTAGAATACAAGGGGCCATGGTTCCTCCCTAGTGAAGCTTGGGAGGGGTTCAGCCCTGCTCCCGATGAAACTTAGGGGGCTGCTCCGAAATCTCTGTAGGCCACAAAATTTTTCAGCTCCAAGGCTTAACATTGGGTAAGCCCCAAGGCTTATCCCCCCTGGAAAAATATGCGTGCCTATGATTTAGCTTATATGACACTTATATCGGAAAATTGGAAGAGGGCGTTTGAGAGAAGAGCTACCTTGCAATAAGAACCACTGAGGCCCAGCTGATCATTTTGATGAAAACGTATAACGTGTCAGGCCTAAAACTAAACAATTTTTGCTAAATCGATAAGGTGGGGAACATTTTGCGTCAAATTTTGTATTCAAAACTTTCTACCAATCGAGAGGAAATGAAAAACGTTAATTAAAATATCCTATGCACTTTTTTAAAGGCTGACAAGTAACTTCAGTCTTCTAAACCTTTAAAAGTTATATTATCCATGTAGTTGAGAAATTTTATGATTAAGGAATTCGGATTTTGTAACAAACGGATTCCGTTTATCCAAAATAGTGTACCAATTGAATGAAACTTAAAAACTCAAGTAAAATTATACCAATAAGTTTTTGAGATGATCAGTAATTCCTTAGGTGCATCCGTTCCTGGAAACTGTATTTTTTTTTCTTTTAATTTAAGTTTTTAGGGCAATACCATATTGTCACATCGAAACTTGAAAGTAAGCAAGCAGTTGAATAGCATTTTCGTCCGTAGCAGTTCAAACATTAACAATCTGTTGATTCCTAAAGACAACTAAACCTTCAAAGAAAAGCTATACCTAATTAATCTTTTTAGTCACAAATGTTTTTGTACTGTATTTGTTGATTTTTTGTCCACAATTCGTTTTTTTATTATTTACTAATCAATAAATTATCTATTTTCATTACTTTCTAGTTTGTTATTTGAATTATTTAATTACCATTAATTGTTTTAATTCAGTTATTTTATTTATTATTATTCAGTTTTCATTATTTAACTATTTCTTTATTTTTTAATTTATATTTATTTTATTTATTAATAATTGATTTATTATTTTCATTTATTAACTGCGTCCTCTACTATATTTTAATAGAAATTGAATCTCACAAATTAGAAAATGGATATAACCGTTAGGTTATTTATTTGAGAATTTGAAATTAATTTTCGGTGTTCTCGGTGCTTTGATTTCCTCTTCTATGAGCAAAAAGCGTGCCGAGATGGTTCAGTAATTAGAAGATTATTGCATACAAATGCTTCGGAAAGTGAAATTTTCCATTACGCATGACGCTTGAAATACTTGTAAGCCAAAAAATTTGAATAGAATATTTTATTATAGTTTTCGTTTTCTATCGATTAGTCTAAAAAATTCTGACAAAAAAGGAATATCTTTCTTGTTCACTACCTTATTCCTTTTTTTATCTTTCCCCATTATAAATATTTTCTGCTAAGACTAGAGACTGTGAATCAATTTGCTAAAATCAAAATATGTCTTTAAATATCGACTTATTAGAAGAAAAATCCAAGGGATTGCACACTTTGATACTCATGTATTGACAGTCAAGTTGCTTAGAATATTTTGTTATTGTTTTTCATTTGTATCGAATTGCATGAAAGGGTTTGACACATAGATGGCCTCTACCTTTATTCAATACCTATCTCCTTTTTTTTAACCTTTTCCCTTATGAAAATTTCTCATGCTTTCTGCTTGAGCTGCAGACTATGAATCAATACGCGAACATCAAAATTTCAAATTCAAAAATAGCGACTTGTTATATAAAACTCAAAGGGATTACATACTTGAACAGTCGTGTATGACATGGCGGGTGCCAAGGGTGACCGATAAAATCTATATATATATATATATATATATATATATATATATATATATATATATATATATATATATATATATATATATATATATATATATATATATAAGTTGTTTGTTTTTGTGTCTGTCGACTGACGTCATGTTTGTGTGTCGACTGATGTCATGTTTGTCGACTGACGTCATTATAAGGATTGAGCTGTATGTCGTCATGAAGTTGTTCGTCGACTGACAAAAACTAAAAAGAAAAAAACACCGGGACATAAATGACGACCGGGACACAGGGAATATAAATGACGACCGGGACACAGGGACACAACTACAACGGGGACGTCAGGGGGCACAGGGGGATATATAAATGACGACGGGGACACGCAATGGGACAGCGAAGAATGTTGTATATTCGCAAGTTTTACGTAGTTAAAAACATATATATATATATATCTATCCATATTCACAGGTGGTACACAGGGACACAACGACAATGGCACGTAACGACTTACGCGCGCGGGGGGGGGCTTAGGGGGGCGCAAAGCACCCCACTAACTAGGTGTTGGGGTGGCACGAAGCGTCACTCCAACAGCTAGTTCCTTAATAAAAATCCATTGAGCTCTGATGAATGTGATAAAATACAATTTTGTTATTACATTATTCAACAGGATAACCATAGATTCATTTGGAATAGTCCTCCTGTTTCGTGATGATCATTAGTAATTAGAAAATATTAGAACAAGACTACACCCTTTACTATAATTATTCTGATGGCCTACGACCCCCAGGTTAGGTATCAATGGTGAATTAGGCTAGTTCGGATGGGCCCCCGAGCCACATTTAGTTATAATTTATCAACAATTACACAACATTTATATACCCACAATCCGGTTCAATCGTCAGCAATTACAAAGTAGCTAAAAAAGACATTCTTAATCAAGACTTAATATTTTTAATATTAATTCAGTATTAATTTTTATTATTAATATTAATTAATATTTTAATTAATTAATTAATTAGTTAATTTTTAATAATTAATTTTATTAATTAGTTAATTAATTTAATTAATTAATTTTTAATATTTTAATATTAATTCAATATTAATTTAATAATTAATACATTCTTAATATTTATTCAGATTAGTCCCGCCTATGCATTTTATTACAATCTATCAGCAATTACAAGGTATTTAAAGATTAGCATTCCTTTGCACTCGTCATTAATTACAAAACAGAAAGAACAAATTTGAAGTTTAAATAAAAGTATTAGTTTAAATTACCCCCCTCCTCCATCCAAGGGCTCGGAGTAATTGTTAGCAATTGCAACATATCAAACAGTTCGTGGTAACGAACTGTAGTAAGGAGCGATCCGGCTCAATAGTAACCAAAACTCTAAAAAATTCAATTTTGATATCAATAGCTACATCAAAAGAATTGCATTTTAATGCTGATTTTAAATATATTAGTTTCATCAAGTTTAGTTTTACCCATCAAAAGTTACGAGCCTGAGAAAATTTGCCTTATTTAGGAAAATAGGGGGAAACACTCCCTAAACGTCGTAGGATCTTAACGAAAATGACACCATCAGATTCAGCGTATCAGGGAACCCTACTGTAGAAGCTTCAAGCTCCTATCTACAAAAATGTGGAATTTTGTATTTTTTGCCAGAAGACAAATCACGGGTGCGTGTTTATTTGTTTTTTTTTTTTGTTTGTTTTTTTTCTTTTCCCCAGGGGTCATCGTATCGACCAAGTGGTCCTAGAATGTCGCAAGAGGGCTCATTCTAACGGAAATGAAAAGTTCTAGTGCCCTTTTTAAGTGACCAGAAAATTGGAGGGCATCTAGGCCCCCTCCCACGCTCATTTTTTTCCCAAAGTCAACGGATCAAAATTTTGAGATAGCCATTTTGTTCAGCATAGTCAAAAACCGTAATAACTATGTCTTTGGGAATGACTTACTCCACCACAGTCCCTGGGGGAGGGGCTGCAAGTTACAAACTCCGACCAGTGTTTACATATAATAATGGTTATTGGGAAGCGTACAGACTTTTTCAGGGGGATTTGTTTGGTTTTGGGGGTAGGGTTGAGGGGAGGGGGCTATGTGGGAGGATCTTTCCTTGGAGAAATATGTCATGGGGGAAGAAATATTCAATGAAAAGGGCGCAGGGCGCAGGACGAATCGGGTCACGTTAGAAGAAAACGTCAAATTCAGAGCTTAATATACAATGCTGGGTGTTCGGAGCCTCTCTATTATGGAGTATAATTTGAAAATAACACAACTATACGAGCGATAAAACATATATACCACAACCATAACTCAACTAACGAAAGAACTGCTAAGAGATAACACAACTATAAAGCGAAAACAGGTGAAAACTAACGGGAAAATAAACGAACTAAGAGGTAGAAGGGGCCCAGAGAATAAATATAATCCTTTTCCAATTTTAAGCCTACCGCAAAGGAGTAATAATATCAGAAGCCCCGAAATACCGAATTATTTTCTTTCAAACATTTCGTGGTAACGAACTGTAGTAAGGAGCGACCCGGCTCAATAGTAAACGAAACTCTAAATAATAGAATTTTGATGCTAAAATATACATCAAAAGAATTAGATTTTCATGATGATTTTAAATATATACGTTTCATCAAATTTGGTCTTTGTCATCAAAAGTTACGAGCCTGAGAAAATTTGTCTAATTTTAGAAAATAGGAAAAACACCCCCTAAAAGTCACACAATCTTAACGAAAATCACACCATCGCATTCTGCGTATCAGAGAACCCTATAGCAGAATTTTCAAACTCCTATCTACAAAAATGTGGAATTTCGTATTTTTTTGCCAGACGACAAATCACGGGTGCCCTTTTATTTATTTTTTTTTTTCTTTTCCCCAGGGGTCATCTTGTCGACCAAGTGGTCCTAGAATGTTGCAAGAGGGCTCATTCTAACGGAAATGAAAAGTTCTAGTGCCCTTTTTAAGTGACCAAAAAAATTGGAGGGCACCTAGGCCCCCTCCCACGCTCATTTTTCTCCAAAGTCAACAGATCAAAATTTTGAGATAGCCATTTTGTTTCGCATAGTCAAAAACCATAATCACTATGTCTTTGGGAATGACTTACTCCACCACAGTCCCTGGGGGAGGGGCTGCAAGTTACAAACTTCGACCAGTATTTACATATAATAATGGTTATTGGGAAGTGTACAGTCGTTTTCAGGGGATTTTTTTGGTTTTGGGGTGGGGTTGAGGAGAGGGGGCTATGTGGGAGGATCCTTCCCTGGAGAAATATGTCATGGGGGAACAGAATTTTAATGAAAAGGGCGCAGGATTTTCTAAAATTACTATAAAAAAAAAGAAAAAATAAACATGGAAAAGTTTTTTTCAATTGAAAGCAAGGAGTAGCATTGAAACTTAAAACGAACAGAGATTATTACGCATATGAGGGGTTCTAAAAATACTTTAGCATAAAGAGTGAGGTATTTAGGAGGAGATAAATACCTCGCTCTTTATGCTATAGTATTTTTAGTAATTTCAACTATTTATTCTACGGCCTTTCTGATTCAGGGGTCATTCTTAAAGAATCGGCACAAAACTTACGATTTAGTGTAAAGATCGAGGTATTAACGAGGGTACAAACCCCCTCATATACATAATAAAAATTTAAGAATATAAAAGTTTGTTACGTAAGTTAATTCTTAAGTTACGTATATTTTTTACTAATAAAAAAATTCGTTAAAAATAAAAATTTATAGTTGCCTTTTTGTGTAACCGAAAAATTGCATGGCAACTAGGCCTCCTTCCTCATCCCTTGTTTCTCAAAATCGTCTGATCAGAACTAAGAGAAAGCCATTTAGCCAAAAAAGGAATTAAAATGTAAATTTCATTTTAATAATTTATGTGTGGAGAGCCAAAATCAAACATGCATTAATTCAAAAACGTTCAGAAATTACATTAAAAAAAACTAGTTTTTCTAACTGAAAGTAAGGAGCGACATTAAAACTTAAAACGAACAGAAATTACTCCGTATATGAAATGGGTTGTCCCCTCCGCAATCCCTCGCTCTTTACGCTAAAGCTTCTAATTGTTTTAAAAAGCAGAATTGTGGCAAAGAGTCAAACTTTAGCGTAAAGAGCGAGGGATTGCGGAGGGGACAACCCATTTCATATACGGAGTAATTTCTGTTCGTTTTAAGTTTTAATGTCGCTCCTTACTTTCAGTTAGAAAAACTAGTTTTTTTTTAATGTAATTTGGAATAAAGCTGGAATCACCAACATCATAGGGTATGGGGAAAAAATCTCAAAGGTGAAATTTTAATCCAGGGTAATTTAATCCAGTCGTATTTATTATAGAAATATAATTATATAAGCAAATCATATTATAATCATAATTATTAAAATTTATTTAAGAGGCATGCCAAGAATTATAATAAAATATTCTGAATTAAAAACTTTTCTGTGAGATTTCCTGCAATATTTCGACGATTCCAAATGGCTTCACTTTAATGGTCTATCCGGGGGGTCTTCAAGTTAAAAGGTCCATAGAGTACTGCAAGGTCATACTTTATAAAGAAGCACCGACCCCAATTGAAGAAGCGATTTGCCACCCCCCCCCCAAATTAAAAACAGTTTTGATATTATCATTGAAAAATACTGTTTTTTGATACCGTTTTTTGACACTTTCAGTCAAAAGAGCATATTTCTATGTGTCGGGACACGTAGCCTATAGACCCTATACACTACCAAAAACGGTTTCAACCGTCCAAGCCAAAAAGCTTCAGAAGAGACCAGTAGTTGAGCTAAATTACTTTGACAAGGAATATGACTTGTGCCTTGAAGATTATTCATCAAATACAAAACGAATGTCCTAAACAGGGTTGCCAACTGGAAACATTTCAGCAAAAGATCATATTTCTATGTGCCGGGACACAAGGACACACAAGGGCAAAAAAATGACACATTGTAGAGATTTTGGACAGAAAAGGGCAAAAAGGGAACTAGATACATATTTTGGTAAAAAATATCATTTTTCACCGAAGTAGTGCTTTTTTTGGAATACCTTTTTTTGAATATCCAGGTTTTGCCACAGATAAATAAAGAATCTCCCTGAAGTAAGTAATTTAAATATTTACACGATTTTCGTGCTTTCACACAAAATCATTTTGTATGAATGTTTTATATGGATTTTTTTTTGTTTTCATTATATTTGATGTTAACTGGTCGCTTTGAAAGAGGTTTAAAAAGCGTGTTTTGGTCAATAGTTCAATTAATAAAAAAACAACCTAAAGGTTTAAATATTTCCAGATGGACACATTTTAGCTAAAAATGAAAAATTTTTGGATGCTCAGGGGACACATTCATAGACCAAAAAAATGGAAACCCAAGTCCTAAAAGGTATAAACTCTATCAAAAGGGCTTCAAGCAAAAAGATCTATAGATGCTACAAAGGGATGTTGGCAATTTTTTTCAAGGGAGCCGATATTTAAAAAAAAAATAACAAGAAGTGGCCAAAAATTCCAAAGATTACGACCACTCGTCACTGTGTATTCCTAGGGTACCAGGGTTGGACTGTCCAGCCAAGAATCTCTAGACTCGTGATTCCCAACGTGAGCCAAAGCCCCCGCCAATTGGGCATGGCAATATTTTGTTAGATTAGTGGCAGGACGTGCACCCTTACGCTGACTAGACTATGAGCATTAAATTCGAAAAAAAAGTTCTTCATGTGAATGACGTCACATTTATATCCATTTAAAGAGCAAAAAAGATAGATGATAGTATTGTAATGATGTAATACAATTGTACAAAAAGGTGTAATATTTTTCATTAGTATAAAGTATGCCTATAGGAAGACCTGTAAAAAATACCAATTAAAAAATTTGAATATAACGAGGGGGTATTAGGATTTTAGTAATGCTTAGGTGGGGCATGGCCAGGGGCGAAGCTCCAGCATCTTTATTGGGGGTAAGAGAGGTCCATATCCGGATAGCCAAGGGGCATGGGGTATATAATAATTTATTTTCTCCTAATTATTGGAGGGGGGCAAGGTTAAAAATTCCGCTGTTCATATTGTTGACTTACAAATAAAGCGAACTTACCACTCGATGCTTTTTTTACGCTCTTTCCAAATATAATAATTACTTTTGTCGCCAATGAATTTTACCCCACCCCTATATATACAAATTCAGAATATGCATTTGCACACTAGGGGGAAAGGGGCAAAGCTTAAACTTTCCTTTCATTTGCATCAAATATAAACTTTTCCCCTACCCCCCTAATATGCAAATATATACCTTGAATCGTAAAATTCTAGTTTAGCTACTTTTATATATCTTGGAAAGAGGTATGTATAGGAAAACGAAACTTTCAGTAATGGATCCAGGGCCAAAAAAATACTCAAGGAAGGTATTGCCAAGCTTCCATGTTAACCCTCTTCAGATATTTAAGTCTTAGAAATTTGCCTACTTGACAGAATCTTGAAATTTTGACTAAACAACAATTTACCTTAATTTTCAGTTATCAGTTTCTTTTTCTCTGGTTTTAGTTCGGAAAATGCAATTCCTGTAACTTGAATGTAATTTAATCCATATAAATGGTCGTTTTTTCTTCTTCAAAATTTAGGAAATGTATTTGTGGATCTTTGAAACCTCATAAATTGGGATTGAGCGAAGTTGTGAAGATGAGAACGGTTGTGTGGCACTTTATTTAAGTAGAAGATCTATTTTGCAAGGTTCCACTTTTACAATACAAATATTTTAAAGGTCATCAAAGGTCAGGACCCTCTAGAGGGAGAAAGAGTAGAGGTTACTACTTCAAAAATACCTTCTCGGGACATAATTTAGTCTGTAGACCCATCCCTGAAAGTTTCGTTTTCCTGACCTAACCCCTTTGCAAAATAGTGAAAAGTAGCTAAACTAGAATTTTACCCCTTGAATTATAGGGGTGGGGTAAAATTCATTTACGGGATTTTTGGTTTTTATATTTTGAAAGAACATAAAAAATGCATCAAATAGTATGTTCACTTTATTAGTAACTCAATAATATCAACAGCGAAATATTTACCGCCGCCCCCAATAATTTCGAGAAAATAAATTATTATATAGCCCACGCCCCTTGACTATCTAGATATGGGTGTCTATTGCCCCCTCCCCCTTAAAAATGCTAGAGCTTCGTCCCTATCCATGCCACATCAAGGTACTACTAGAATCCTGATGCCCCTCGCAAGCGCCTCCCGCCAAACGGCGCCCCTAGGTATGACCCAAAATCAGTTGGGAAGCGACCCAGTGCCTAAATCAAGTTATTGGATCCTCAATAAAAATTACACCTACTGGAATAAGCACTATAAAAATTGAATTACCTCTTTGCCTTTCATTCCTCCCAATTTATTCCACTATCAACAAGTCTTAAAGATGAAGTAAAGACTTGGAGCCGGCAGACAGATCAACTCCACAGTGAATGTTCAATAATCAAGAAAGAAACTCTTTAGTCACGTGTCGCAACAGCCTCGTGAGTTTTTCGCCAAGAGAAAAATCGTGACGCGGAAACCCTTTTTTATTAGAAACGAAAACATGGCACAAATATACCGGGTACTATATATTAAATCATTAATGAACCGTATATTTTCACATAGCAATGTGGAAGCGAAAGTTTTTACCTAGGGACAAGGCCATATTCAGGGGGTTATGGGGTTTGAACCTCCCATGAAATGTTTATCTGGCTCGTATAAATATAATAAAAAAGGATATAAACATTTTTTTTTGTTTTTAGGTTTTTTTGTGTAAGTTTCCCTCCCCTGAAATAATTCTTGTGTGAAGCAGCTCCCGAAAAAAAAAAACCTGGATACAACCCTGCCTAAGGATGCCTTAAAGCACAAAGGACACAGAAATTACCTCCACCCACTCTTGAGCCCATCTTAGCTTCATCCCTGGTAACTGAGAGTTGCTATGATTTTTCATTTAAATACTTCAAAATCATGAGGCTATTATTCAGGGCTCCCATGACGTCAGAAAATTTAATAAAGTTTTTCCTGAAACTGCGCACCATACATTTTGTCACATTTTGCTCACACAAGAATATCATCTTTTTTTACTTTACAGCAATTCTATATAGCAAATAACTGAATTAATCAGACGTGTAGCTAAGAAAACCCTCTTCTGGACAATTTTGAGGACTTTCTTGAAAAAAAAGCTGAGAAAACTATCTTTTTAGGTTTTTTTGCTTTTAACAATAGATGATATTTTTTTTTAAATAATAGATAATTTTTTTCTTATCTAGCCCTTATTCTTTTACCAAACAAAATATTTGAACAAGTATTCACTATTAAGTATGAAGACACCATGTTTATGTGTGTTTTATTTGAAATTTATCACATGTCTTTTGCTATTGGCTGAACTTCGCCGACTTTCTTGACAAATTTAAATAAAAGTTCAACTTTTTTCTGACAGCAATAAAGTCAACAAAGTTATGCGAGGAAAACGGTTTGTTAACTTTTTGGACAGCTTTATTAGCTTAAGTAACGTCGTAGGAGTCTCGCATCAAATTTTCGTAACTTCTCGTATTTCATAACATAAAATTTTCGTAACAAATCGGAAACGTCAAATTTCCGGCAGTGTTGCCACGCTGACCCAAATAAAGAAGCAGAATTTGACCCAAATTCCAGAAGCTTTACCCTCAAGGAAAGTTATACGTTGAAAAGCTGTTTAACAGCTATTTTGCTTATTTTCTGCTAGCTTTTCATTCATTTTTTTTTTTAATTTGACACCTGCTATTACCACTATATAAATACATATGAAGATCTTTTTATATCTCCTTTTAAATCTTTTTGAAGATTAAAAACTAAATTTCCTCTTTTTAATAGCCTTTGAGAGATGTATGCTGTCGTATAAGTGTTCACCTAACCAATTCCAATAATCAGATTTCATGTTCACTGCCCTTGGTTATTTAACGCAAGGCCTGAGAAGTAAAGTCCCCGCTGATTGGTGTATGATAGCATACCGTACAGATGTAGCTGCCACAAATCAGGTATTTACAGAAAGAATTCGTGTTGACACAATGTTATATTCCCACTCCCCATGTGCTCCCAACTTATGGCCCCCTATTAACTTTCCCAAAGGTTGTCATAATTAAGAGGTACTATTATGCCAAGGCTGTATCCTAAAAAAAAGTATCTAAAAAAGTATCTGCCCGACTCGTAGAAACGTAAAAAATGTATATAAACACATTTTTGAGATGTATATCAGAGGTTTTTTAGCCCCCCCCCCAAATAGAAAAAATATTCCAACAAAAAAAACTGATATGGCCCTGTATTATTTACAAGCTAAAAAATAAGTAAGGCAAGTTAAAAAAAATGGCTAAAGGAAGCGATTTGTAATAAACCCTATGTTCCAGCAATGAACAAATATTTCCAACCGGCCACATAAGTGAAGACGGAGGTGCTTACCCGCCTCAGCATTATCCAATATTTTGAGGCGTCGCTGGTTTTCTTATAAGTTCATTTCAATGTGATTTTCCTTTTTGGAACATAATTTCAATGTTACACCCCTCCCCCCTGTAGAAGACAAATTCTAAGTATTAGTCTGCTTCAAAACAAACAGCATTGATATTTTTTTTATCTTGAAAAACGGACCCTTTTCTTCTTCTTTTATGCTAATTCGGTTTAATTCGTAGAACTTAATTGATTGCGTCCAGGCACCATCCTATGCCTCCTGATTAGGGTCTTTCCTAAGGCTGGTGGAACCTAAACCACAATTAAGTTTGACCCTCCTTCCCTGTCACTTAAAAAAGCTATATGAATTAGAAAAGAACTAACCCTATCACCTTTATAAAAAGTTGAGCCGTGATCCTCCCCAAAGTCACAGTACCCGGATCCCCCATTTATTACCACAAAGGTACTATTTAGTACCATAAAAGCACTATAAAAGCAAACTGGGGCCTGGGGGGCTAACCGATATCTGGAAGGGGCAGTTACTGCCCCCTCCTTCCTGCCCCATAGAAAATTACGCCCCTGTCAAGGAGTCAAATTTGGTATAGATTATGAATGATGACAATAATACTGATACAAATAAATGCCTGGTTATTTTCGTACGTTATGAGACTTCGTCGACATCTTCGTAGTATTCATATATCTATTTGTATTTTGTAAATCGTGGCCATGTCCTGGGACATCAGGACGAGACCCCTAAATTAGGGACTGTACCAAAATATGATACTGATACAGTATATACACGCATATACTGTATATAAAAAGATATACACAAATCTATCTTAAATCAGGGACTGGGAACATACGTGTTATAGCGACCACACCTAAGAAGCAAAGTTAGGTTAAATTAATGAAATATGCCAATATATGATGAAAATATAATACTCTAATGACAAATTACTGAAAATACAACAGAGAATCATGGAAAGTAGACCACCCAGAGCGTATTATATTAAATACCTAGTCTAACCATATTAAAGATTTAATTAAAATATGCCTCCATAGTATCTATTCTCGGTCAGGCTAAGCTGATTATATACGAGAGGAACAGAAAACCGGTTTCATTACAGATCAAGAACAAAGTGTGGTTCCTATAACGCGTAAGTATCAGGGACTGTATCAAAATATAATATTGTGTAAATATACACACCTTATATATAAAAACATGCAAAAAGTCTGCCTTAAATCAGGGACTGTCTCGAAATATAATACTGTCACCGTAAATATTAGGGCCCATTGATCTCTCTTATCCACCCTCCCATGATGCTACAATGTCAATATTGCTGAAGGACACTCGTTAGCCAACAATAGAACTTAATTTGAAGAGGTTGAAAAGCTTCCACAACCATATATATACATGTGAAAAAAAATAGGATAAAATTCAGAATTCAATTTTTAATAAAAACAAGAGCTAAGAGCTCATATGGCACTTGTGACGAGGCATGAAGAGCTAAGAGCCAAGAGATCATATGGTATGAGCTCTAACAAAATTCTATGAATCAATAGATTGATTTAGAAGGAAAATAAGAGGCTTAATGCAGGTCAGGATTTAAAATAAGAGCTCTGAGTCACGACGTTCTTCTAAATATCAAAATTAAGTAAGATCCGATCACCCACTCGTATGTTATGAATACCTAATTTTTCAAATTTTTCCTCTCCCTTTAGCCCCCCAGATGATCGAATCTGGGAAAACGACTTTATCAAGTCAATCTGTGCAGCTCTCTGACACGCCTACCAATTTTCATCGTCCTAGCACGTCCAGAAGCACCAAACTCGCCAGATCACTGAACCCCTCCCCCAACTCCCCCAAAGAGAGCGAATCCAGTCTGGTTACGTCAATCACGTATCAAGGACATTTGCATATTCTATCCACCAAGCTTCATCCCGATTCCTCCACTCATAGTGTTTTCCAAGATTTCCCCCTCCAACTCCCCCAATGTCGAAAGATCTGGTCGGGGTGAGCTCTTATTTTAAATCCCGACCGGATCTGGTGACATTGGGGGTGGGGGTGGGAGGGGGAAACCTAATGTCTTGGAAAATACTTAGAGTGGAGGGATCGGGATAAAACTTAGTGTGAAAAATAAGCACAAGTCCTAGATACATGATCGACACAACCGCTCTCTTTGGGGTAGTTGGGGGGGGGGGGGGTGAGGGTTAATTCTGAAAAATTAGAAAAAATGAGGTATTTTTAACTTACGAATGGGTGTTCGGATCTCAATGAAATTTGATATTTAGAAGGATATCGTGTCTCAAAGCTGTTATTTTAAATCCCTAAATCATTTTATCTTATTTTAGATCTGGTGACATTGGGGGAGTTTGGGGGGGGGGCCTAAAATCATGGAAAACGCTTAGAGTGGAGGGATCGGGATGAAACTTGGTGGGAAAAACAAGCAGAGATGTTAGATACGTGATTGACATAATTGGAACGGATCCGCTATATTTGGGGGAATTGGGGGAAGGGGTTAATTCTGAAAAATTAGAAAAATGACGTATGTTTAACTTACGAAGGAGTGATCGGATATTCATGAAACCTCATATTTAGAAGGATCTCGTAACTCAGATCTGTCATTTTAAATCTCAACCGGATCCAGCGTCGTTGGGGGGGGGATCTTATAAAATACTTAAAGCGGAGAGATCAGGATGAAACTGAATGGGAAGAATAAAAAAAAAGTCTAAGATAAGTGACTTACATAACTGGACCAGATTCGCTCTCTTTGATGGAGTTGGGGGAGGGGGGTAATTCAGAAAAATGAGGTATTTGTAAGTTACGAACGGGTGATCAGATCTTAATGAAATTCGATGTTTAGAAGGATCTTGTGCTTTAAAGCTCTTATTTCAAATTCTGACCAGATCCTGTGACATTGGGGGGGGGGGGAGTTGGAGGAGGAAACCGGAATTCTTGGAAAAACTGAAAATTGGGGTATTTTTATCTTACGAATAGGTGATCAGATCTTAATGAAACTTGATATATAGAAGGATCCATTTTTGACTTGAATTGGATCCGGGGACATAGGGAGTTGGAGGAGGCAAACAGAAATCTTGGAAAAGGCTTAGAGCGGAGAGATCGGATGAAACTTGATGGGAAGAATAAGCACAAGTTTTAGATACGTGATTGACATAATTGGAACGGATCCGTTCTCTTTGGAGGAGCTAGGGGGTGTTAATTTGGAAAAATTGAGGTATTTTTAACTTAAGAACGGGTGACCGGATCTTAATGAAATTCGATATTTAGAAGGAATTCATGTCTCAGAGCTCTTATTTCAAATCCCAACCAGATCTGTTGACATTGGGGGGGGGGGAGTTGGGGGAATAGGAAATCTTGGAAAACGCTTAGAGTGGAGGAATCGGGATGAAGCTTGGTGGATAGAATAAGCAAATGTCGTAAATACGTGATTGAAGTAACCGTACTGGATCCGCCCTCTTTGGGGGAGTTGGGGGGAGGGGTTCGGTGCTTTGGCGAGTTTGGTGCTTCTGGACGTGCTAGTACGATGAAAATTGGTGTGTCAGGGAGCTGCACAAATTGACTTGATAAAGTCGTTTTCCGAGATTTGACCAGCTGGGGAGCTAAAGGGAGAAGAAAAATTAGAAAAAATGATGTATTTATAACTTACGAATGGGTGATCGGATCTTAACGAATTTTGATATTTAGAAGGACATGGTGACTCAGAGCTCTTATTTTAAATCCTGACCGGCATTAGGCCACTGATTTTCCTTTTAAATCAGTCTATTCATTCTTAGAATTTGTTTTTAGAGCTCATACCATATGAGCTCTTGGCTCTTAGCTCTTCTGGCCTCGTCACAAGTGCCATATGAGATCTTAGCTCTTGTTTTTTATTAAATAACAAAAAACTAATTTTTTTTAGCTGAAAGTAAGGAGCGACATTTAAACTTAAAACGAACAGAAATTACTCCGTATATGAAATGAGTTGTCCCCTCCGCAATCCCTCGCTCTTTACGCTAAAGCTTTTAATTGTTATAAAAAGTAGAATTGTGGCAAAGAGTCAATCTTTAGCGTAGGGAGCGAGGGATTGCGGAGGGGACAACTCATTTCATATACGGAGTAATTTCTGTTCGTTTTAAGTTTAAATGTCGCTCCTTACTCTCAGCTAAAAAAAATTAGTTTTTTGTTATTTAATTTCTGAACGTTTTTGAATTAATGCATGTTTGGTTTTGGCTCTCAGCACATAAATTATTAAAATGAAATTTGTATATTAATTCTTTTTTTGGCTAAATGGCTTTCTCTTAGTTTTGATCAGACGATTTTGAGAAATAAGGGGTGGGGAAGGAGACCTAGTTGCCCTCCAATGTTTCGGTTACTTAAAAAGGCAACTAGGAGTTTTAATTTTTAACGAACGTTTTTATTAGTAAAAAATATACGTAACTTAAGAATTAACTTACGTAACAAACTTTCATAATCATATATTTTTATTATGTATACGAGGGGGTTCATACCCTCGTTAATACCTCGCTCTTTACACAAAATCGTAAGTTTTGTCCCAATTCTTTAAGAATGACCCCTGAATCAGAAAGGCCGTAGAATAAATAGTTGAAATTACTAAAAATACTTTAGCATAAAGAGCAAGGTATTTATCTCCTCCTAAATACATCGCTCTTTATGCTAAAGTATTTTTAGAACCCCTCATATGCGTAATAATCTCTGTTCGTTTTAAGTTTCAATGCTACTTCTTCCTTTCATTTGAAAAAACGTTTTCATGTTTATTTTTCATTGTTTTCTTATAGTAATGCTAGAGAATCCTGCGCCATTGTCATTGAATTTTTCTTCCCCCATGACAGATTCCTCGAAGGAAAGATCCTCCAGCATAGCCCCCTCTCCTCAGCCCCATCCCTAAACAAAATAAAATCCCCCCGAAACGTCTGTACACTTCCCAATAACCATTACTATATGTAAACACTGGTCAAAGTTTGTAACTTGCAGCCCCTCCCCCAGGGATTGTGGGGGAGTTGGTCACCCCCAAAGACATAGTTATTATGGTTTTCGACTATGCTGAACAAAATGGCTATCTCAAAATTCTGATCCGTTGACTTTGGGAAAAAAATGAGCGTGGGAGGGGGCCTAGATGCCCTTCAATTTTTTTGGTCACTTAAAAAGGGCACTAGAACTTTTCATTTCCGTTAGAATGAGCCCTCTTGCGACATTCTAGGACCACTTGGTCGATACGATGACCCCTGGGGAAAAGAAAAAAAACAAACAAACAAATAAACACGCACCCGTGATTTGTCTTCTGGCAAAAAATACAAAATTCCACATTTTTGTAGATAGGAGCTTGAAACTTCTACAGTAGGGTTCTCTGATACGCTGAATCTGATGGTGTCATTTTCGTTAAGATCCTACGACTTTTAGGGGGTGTTTTCTCCTATTTTCCTAAATAAGGCGAATTTTCTCAGGCTCGCAACTTTTGATGAGTAAGACTAAACTTGATGAAATTTATATATTTAAAATCAGCATTAAAATGCGATTCTTTTGATGTAGCTATTGATATCAAAATTTTTAGAGTTTTGGTTACTATTGAGCCGGGTCGCTCCTTACTACAGTTCGTTACCACGAACTGTTTGATATTTTTGTCAGTTTAGTCTGCACTGAGGACGGTCAAGCGGAGGTCTTGACCGAAATTATTGGAGGGCTTGAAAAACCACAGAAGCTACTATTCTTATAAGAAATCGCGCATTGCCCAACAGTTTCAGCTGATATTGCACGTTCCTTGAGCACAGCTTCTTCTATGATGGTGCTGGTGTCTTCCAGCCAAGCCAAAGAATAGCGATTCCTTCATACGCTTGAAAATACACGTACATTAATCGATAAATACCCATACCAGAAACGATTTTGTTCCTAGTATCTTTTGAAGAAGTTCTACAGTAGTTCTACAGTAGCAATGTTTCCCTCAAGTATTGAGCTACCATAAGGGAACCCAGTAACTTCATCAGTTAGTAGAATCCACCCAACAGAAGGACAACATTAGAGAAATTCTCTGTGAGAGATTAAATTATAGAAAGAGTTTTTTTTAACTGAAAGTAAGGAGCAACATTAAAACTTCAAAAGGACAAAAATTATTCTGTATATGAAAGGGGCTGTCCCCTCCTCAACACCTCACTCTTTACGCTAAAGTTTGGGTCTTTGTTACAAATCTACTTTTCAAAAGAATAATCACTTTCACTTCTTAGCCCCAGCCTGTTGTCTCTTTGCACTTCAATAATAGGGCAACATTCCTACAGTCTTTATCTTACCCTGCTGTGACAATTCAGCACCTTCTCCCCCCCCCCCCAAAAAAAAACACGAATAAAGAACTGAAATAAATGAAAATGTGAAACAATAGGATATAGGTGGAATATTTCAAAAATTGTCAATAATCATTATTTCTCTTTGGAGACTCAGTTTCGGACGATGGGAGAATTTTTCGGGGGGGGGGGGGGATTTTCCGTGGGAGAAATTTCTGAGGGGAATTTTCTTGGGGAAATGCCTAACAGTATTATCAGCTAAAGGTGGTTTCAAAGAACATGTAAAAGATATGAAAAGAAAAAGAAAGTAAGTTCATCAGCAATGCTGGGATTCGGCTCTTTATTGAATAAAAAAAGAACTTTTTCAACTGAAAGTAAGGAGCAACATTAATACTTAAAAAAAACAGAAATTATTACGTATACGATCGGGGGGGGGGGACACTCTTCCTCAACACCTAACTCTTGACGCTAAAGCTATTAGCACTTTTAAAAAACTTATTATCATTCTAGTCAAGTTTCAATGTTTTTCATCAAATCAAGCTTTTTATTTAATTTCTGAGCGTTTTTTTTTAATATTGCCAGGAACTATGGCTACACCTCAACGGAAAAATCCCTCCTCCTGACAGATTTGTTCACCTAGAAAAGTCAATCCTAGTGAAAATTTACCCTGTTCTTACATTTAACATCTTCACGCGTAAAATTGAGTCGGCAAAGAGAAAACAAGACATAAGACGAATTTTGTATAGGAATTGTGGCAATTTACCCCAGTGTAAAATTCCCCTTAAAAAGTTCACTCCCCAGAAACTTCCCTTCTTATAAATTATCTTCGTGGAAAATACCAACAGTAGAAAATTTTCCCCCCCACACCTGGAAAATGTAAGCATACTTCCCAATAACAAACACTATACGTAAACAATGATGAAATTTCGTAGCTTAAATTTCGTAGCGTCCTTTCCTCAGGAGCTATGAGGGATCATGACATCTCCAAAGACACAGTTTTTCGGCCTTTCAGCTATACTGAACAAAATGGCTATCTCAAAATTTTGATCGGACGATTTTCAGAAAAAAGGGGCGTGAGAGCCATCTCCCAATATTATAGGACCACTGGGTCGATACGATCAGCCCTGAAAAAAATGCTGACCCGTGATCTTTGTTAAGAGCTTGAAACCTCTACAATAGGGTTCTCTGATACACTCAATCTGACAGTGTGATTTTTAATAGGATTCTATAACTTTTAGGAGATGTTTCCCCCTGTTTTCGAAAATAAGGCAAATTTTTTCAGGCATGTAGCCTTTCAGGTTTAAGACTAAACTTACTGCAACATATATATTCGGAATCAGCATAAAAACCTAATTCATTTGATATATCTATTCGTATATTTATTAATACTAAATTATGTTTTTTAGACTTGCAGTTACTATTGAGCCGAGTCGCTCCTTACTTAGCTAACATTTCGTTACCACGAACTGTGAGAGAGTACATAAAAAAACAAGTCTTTTCAACTGAAACTAAGCAACAACACTAAAACTTAAAACCAATAGAATTTTTTACATATATGAGAGGTTGCCCCCTCCTCAATACCTCGCTTTTTACGCAAAAGTTTGATTTTTGTTCCAAATATTTAGGAACGACTCCTGAAACACAAGGGCCATTTAATTAGGATAACAAGCTTCTTTTTAAAGTTCTAAAACACACTTCAGTGCAAAGGGCGAGGTATTGAGGAGGGGGAACCCCTCTCATATACGTTATAGTTTCTGTTCGTTTTAAGCTTTAAAGCTGCTCCTTGCTTTCAGGTATTTTTTTTTGGTTAGTGTAAGTTCTGATCGTTTTTTAAATAATATCGGGAAATTTAGCTCTCCTTCCATGGAAAACTCTCTTCCACTACTAAAAACTCCTCCGTGGAAACACCCTTCTACCTAACCCCCTCCAGAAAAATTCCTCCTTAACTAAAAGTATCTGTATACTCCCCAATTGCGAATACTATACATAAACAATGGGCAAAGTTCATAGTTTGTACCCCTTTCCCCAGGGGCCGCAAGGGGAAGGGGGGTCAACGGTCAGGTTACTCTTAAGGATATGGTTACTAGATCTTATGATTATGCTAAACAAAATGGCTATCTCAAAATTTTGACCAGAAGACATAATGAAAAAGAGGCACGACGGGAGGGGGCTAGGTGCCCTCCAATATTTTAGGCGACTTAAAAAGTGCATTAAAATTTTTTATTTCCGATCAACGCAAAAAAAAAAACAAAAAAAAAAAAAACACACCCTTGGTCTTGCATCGGGCAAAAAAAATGCAAAACTTCACATTTGTGTATATAGGAGCTTGAAACCTCTATAGTAAGGATCTCTAGTATGCTGAATCTGAGGGTGTGATTTTCATTAAGATCACTTATATTTTGGGGGGTGTTTCACCCTTTTTCAAAAATTGGGCAAATTTTTCAGGCTTGTAGCCTTTGACGGTTAACATTAAACTTGACGAATTTTATTTAGTTTGAAAAAACATCAAAATTTGATACTTTGATTTTGATGAACCCGTTGTTATCAAAATTCTGTTTCTTTGAGTTTCGGTTACTATTGAGCCGCATCCTTCCTTATTTACACTTTGTTATGCAGCAGAGTTGGAATCCATACACTTGTAACTCTCTAAAAGATTAACTATTGCACATATTACAGCGCATAATGAATGTTGACTGGGACAAATGATGCGGTAGCCTATTAGCTAATTGTTGCTAGCCTATCAGAACATAGTTGAACAAATCATCGGATCTGGACATACCTATCATAACATCTTGGAGATACCTATCACAACATAGGTGAACAAATCAGCGTATCTGGAGATACCTATCATAACATCATGGATATACCTATCAAAACATAGGTGAACAAATCAGCGTATCTGGAGATACCTATCATAACATCATGCAGATACCTATCAGAACATAGGTGAACAAATCAGCGTATCTGGAGATACCTATCATAACATCATGGAGATACCTATCAGAACATAGGTGAACAAATCAGCGTATCTGGAGATACCTATCATAATATTATGGAGATACCTATCAGAACATAGGTGAACAAATCAGCGTATCTGGAGATACCTATCATAATATTATGGAGATACCTATCAGAACATAGGTGAACAAATCAGCGTATCTGGAGATACCTATCATAATATTATGGAGATACCTATCAGAACATAGGTGAACAAATCAGCGTATCTGGAGATACCTATCATAACATCATGGAGATACGTATCAGAACATAGGTGAACAAATCACCGTATCTGGTGATGCTACAGTCGAAAAGAAAAGGTCATGGCCGTACCAAATAAAAGCTATAGTAGGTGGAGCAGGACAATCTTATATTTGGAATGAGGTGCTAAGACGTCAGAGAAAGATAAATTCTTACGGCTCGGTATAAAAGCAGAATGAAAGACCAGGAAAAATGCCCAAGTTAAAGAGATTTTTGGCTTTAAGCATTATTTTAAATTAGGTTTACTATCTAAGATATAAGGGACCTGGTTTCGTATTCAAAGAAAGTGTCTAACATTGAGATATAGAAATAAGGCATTTGATAGCAAAGGCTGGCCTCAGACAGGGACAGTTTTAAGGGGGGCAGAGAGGGCACTTGCCCCGGATATAGAAATTTCAGGTGCATAAAATTTCAAATAAATAATCTAACGGTTATAATCATTTTGTAACGTCCTGTGATAGCGTAGTGGGTTTGACCTTAGCTTTGTTATGCGGAGCTCAGAGGTTTAATCTTGCTGTAGCAACGCACTGCAGTGTCGACGCAGACCTTAGTAGTCAAGAAGCGTCCTTAGTCCGATTGCATTACATTACTCGTTTTGCAATTTTTGAAAGCTATTTTTACTAAAATGAAGTAGAGGGCATAGTTACCAGTAAGTATAAGCAAATGGAATCCAGAATCTTCCTCTTTCCAGAAGCTATGAATTGGGACGAGTTAGTTTATAATTTTGCAGAGACTAAAGTAAGAAAAGTAAGATTAAATTAAATAAATTTGTTTTTTAATAAGGAAGTATTTTAATTTCACCTGAAAATTTTTGGGAGACGGGGAGGGAGGCGCTAATCAAAATTTTGCCATAAGCGTAAGAGAGGCCAGAACCACCACTTGCCTTAGATCTTGATTATTCTTGCCCAAGATGTAACTAGGAGTGGAGTATCTGGCACACATTCTAGGTAGGTGGCAGCAGCCATCTCATTAAAGAAAATTTTTTTAGGACGAATCTGTTGAGTTCCAAGGGATCCCAAAAACTACCTTAACAAAAACAATCTTTCAGGCATGAAAATATGTTAATGAAGCAGTAATGGAAAATGGGTAATTTAAACTTGTGTCTTTCTTTTCTTTTTTTTTTGTTGGTGTTTTCCGAGGATGAAAGACATGGTTATTTTAATGTTATAATATTGTGTTATGTTGAATGGCCTTATTCGGCTTATGATCAATTTATTTATTTATTATTTATTTATTAAATATATATTTATTTATTTATTTATATATATAATATATATTTAAATATATATAATATATATTTATAACATATATTTATATATATTATATATATAAATATATATTTATATATATTATATATATGATAATATATATTTATATATATTATTATTTATATTTATTTATATATATTTATTTATTTATTGCTGCTATATTTGGCAGGATTGTGGAAACTGAAAACATTGCGGATGTTTTAATTATTATATTGCGTAATTAATTACCGCAAACTAAAAAGATTAGGTTTTCAAGATTGAGTTTATTGGCCGGAAACTTTCTTTTAACGATTAGACTACCATCCTGTTTTGAGTAAATTCGCATACATAATCTAATAGGCAGAGTAAACTGCATTTTCCACAAGAAAGAACAAAAAAAAAACAAAGTTAGAATAAACTTTTTCCTGAAAATATAGGAAATAGATACTCGAAAAAGGGAGGTATTTATTAAACTCTATAATTGAAAGGGTGATTCAGAGATACATAGAGATTAGTTTTCTGAATTAAATAGAAAATAGGTCTAGTTAAATGGAGGCTGAATTGCAAGGGGGTGAGATAAATGGGGTTGCGTAGAGTGAAAGTTGAGCTAAATAAGGATTCAGTTCAATGTTTTTATTAGACTTTATTATTATATTTGAAAGGGTGGTTCAGTCAAAAATATAGATATGGGTTTCAGTTGAATTAGAGCTGATGTGAATAGAGACAGGGTCAAATGGGGATGAGTTTAAAGATGGTTCGTCTAATAGGGTTTGAGTCGATTGAGGTTGGTTTAAACGATGGTTCAGCTGCATGGGAAATCCGTAGCGTATATTCTCCCCGCTCCAGCACAAAATTTGAAGTCAACTTGCTTTCCCCTCCCGTAAAAACATCTCTCTGATTCCTCCAACTGTGACTCACAGAAGGGTAGACTTATTAAATCTAGAACTTCGGAGACACTCATATGAAATACCAAAGGCAACAAAAATTAACTCTAATTGTTTGAATGGGTTAAGCGGAAACTTTATTTTCTAAAGGAAAATAACTGTAAAATCATGAGGTTTTTTAATAGCAGCGGGGCCAAACTTTAAAATGAAAATGTTAAAAATATATACCACCAATTAGTTACGAAGACCTAGCTTTCCATTTGAAGATAGAGTTGTCTTTGAGAATCAGCAGATTATTGTTACTTAAATTTTTACGAAGGAAAAACGTTGTCAAATTTATTTGATTTATTTCGCTTATTTATTTTTATTATTGAACGTGGCAACACAGACTGTTGCATTGCCATAAAAGCTTCATGATTTTAAAATAAAAGAAAAACCCTAGAAAACCGTGGTCTTTGGGTATGAAGATATGACACTCAGATTTCGTTGTGCGTCACTTTCATTTGTGATTTGTTGTGATGCCCGTTGAAGCATGTCTTCTAACAGAGCATTAATTATCAAATCCCGTTGTCGTATAAGACATATGTATTCTAACTGCAGATTTCGATGTGCACTATTTTCATTTGTGATTCGTTGTAACGCCCATTGACGCACGTCTTCTAACCGAGCATCAATTATCGATATCTGTTGTCGTATAAGACATATGTCTTCTAACTGCAGATTTCGATGTGCACTATTTTCATTTGTGATTCGTTGTAACGCCCATTGACGCACGTCTTCTAACCGAGCATCAATTATCGATATCTGTTGTCGTATAAGACATATGTCTTCTAACTGCAGATTTCGATGTGCACTATTTTCTTTTGTGATTCGTTATGGCGCCCATTGACACATGTCTTCTAACCGAGCATCAATTGTCGATATCTGTTGTCGTATAAGACATATGTCTTCTAACTGCAGATTTCAATGTGCACTATTTTCATTTGTGATTCGTTGTGACGCCCATTGACACATGTCTTCTAACCGAGCATCAATTGTCGATATCTGTTGTCGTATAAGACATATGTCTTCTAACTGCAGATTTCGATGTGCACTATTTTCATTTGTGATTCGTTGTAACGCCCATTGACGCACGTCTTCTAACCGAGCATCAATTATCGATATCTGTTGTCGTATAAGACATATGTCTTCTAACTGCAGATTTCGATGTGCACTATTTTCATTTGTGATTCGTTGTAACGCCCATTGACGCACGTCTTCTAACCGAGCATCAATTATCGATATCTGTTGTCGTATAAGACATATGTCTTCTAACTGCAGATTTCGATGTGCACTATTTTCTTTTGTGATTCGTTATGGCGCCCATTGACACATGTCTTCTAACCGAGCATCAATTGTCGATATCTGTTGTCGTATAAGACATATGTCTTCTAACTGCAGATTTCAATGTGCACTATTTTCATTTATGATTCGTTGTGACGCCCATTGACACATGTCTTCTAACCGAGCATCAATTGTCGATATCTGTTGTCGTATAAGACATATGTCTTCTAACTGCAGATTTCGATGTGCACTATTTTCATTTGTGATTCGTTGTAACGCCCATTGACGCACGTCTTCTAACCGAGCATCAATTATCGATATCTGTTGTCGTATAAGACATATGTCTTCTAACTGCAGATTTCGATGTGCACTATTTTCATTTGTGATTCGTTGTAACGCCCATTGACGCACGTCTTCTAACCGAGCATCAATTATCGATATCTGTTGTCGTATAAGACATATGTCTTCTAACTGCAGATTTCGATGTGCACTATTTTCTTTTGTGATTCGTTATGGCGCCCATTGACACATGTCTTCTAACCGAGCATCAATTGTCGATATCTGTTGTCGTATAAGACATATGTCTTCTAACTGCAGATTTCAATGTGCACTATTTTCATTTGTGATTCGTTGTGACGCCCATTGACACATGTCTTCTAACCGAGCATCAATTGTCGATATCTGTTGTCGTATAAGACATATGTCTTCTAACTGCAGATTTCGATGTGCACTATTTTCATTTGTGATTCGTTGTGACGCTCATTGACGCATGTCTTCTAACCGAGCATCAATTATCGATATCTGTTGTCGCATAAGACATATGTCCTCTAACCGCAGATTTCGATGTGCACTATTTTCATTTGTGATTCGTTGCGATGACCGTTGTCACATATCTTCTAACCATAGATTTTTATCAAATCCCAATCAGAAGCTACAGTCTTTTTTGTCAAAAATTGAATTTTATTTTGAAATGATATGTTTTGACAATTACAATTGCGCGGATGTAGTAAATTTCTATAAAATGAGTCGTTGAGCGGCTCTCTATGATGATCCAGTGCCCTGATAGCAGTAGAGAAAAAATAGAAGAAAAAAAAGGACACTTCATTGATATCCATGCAAAAAGCGATTTTCCTTGTTGTTCAAGCCATGGCGCTTTAAGTTTCTTTGTTTGGTTTTTGGCCATTGCAATTCGAATGGTGTACTTTTATTTTGATCCGAGGCCATTTTTCAGGGGTTTTCACGCTATTTTTGGAAATTCTCTTATTTTATTATTAAGACTAAATGAGATAGTAGTTACCATCCCCGAATCAGCTAGAAATAAAAATATTTTTCATGTGCCTGTTTTTTAGTTTTAAATGTGCTTTTTAATTTTTGGTTACTATGGGCCGTGCTTCGTCATTTACTAGATTGTAGCTGACGATGCAACCGTGACTTTGATTACAAAATTCAAAATTTCTATCAGTGTTGATGGTAGGGGGATGTCTCAAAAGGACAAGGGGCTGGTTGTCCTCCAATCACTCTTCAACATCCCCCTCAACATGAACTAAATTTTCAACTCAGTACCCTCAGCCGTTCCTTAGATGTTGTTGACACGCCCTTTTGACAACCAGTCTGCCTTCATGTGACAACCATATAGAGTGTGTTGCTTTTCTTCGATATCGCGCTAAGCATTTCCTAAAAGTTTGTCCTTAATATTGTACACTTTTTTGGAGACCCAGGGTCAAACATGCCCCTTTCTTCTATAACAATAGCTTATAGCCTTTACTATAGCCAAAGCTTGAGCATTGTTTCTGATAACATTCAAATATTCCCATTTTTCAAAACTTAGTAACAAAACTATAATTATCAAAAGTTTGATGACATTCGTCAGAAATTTTCTTAGAAAATCAACCACTGGAACATAAGTCTTTCCACTAAATCTCGAATGCATAAATCATTATGGTTGCTAAGACAAATTTCTGAAAAAAAAAACTAACAGAAAACAACCAAGTATAAGACACAGCCTTTCTTCATAGGTATTGGAGGCAAGGGGACACAATTTAGGGAACACATCTAGGACTACATTTTAATACCAACTGTGTTAGCTATATCAAATAGTTCGTGGTAACGAACTGTAGTAAGGAGCGAACCGGCTCAATAGTAACCAAAACTCTGAAAAATGGAATTTTGATACAAATAGCTACATCAAAAGAATCGAATTTTAATGCTGGTTTTAAATATATAAGTTTCATCAAGTTTTGTCTTACCCATCAAAAGTTACGAGCCTGAAAAAATTTGCGTTATTTTAGAAAATAGGGGGAAACACCCCCTAAAAGTCATAGAATCTTAACGAAAATCACACCATCAGATTCAGCGTATCAGAGAACCCTACTGTTGAAGTTTCGAGCTCCTATCTACAAAAATGTGGAATTTTGCATTTTTTGCCAGAAGGCAGATCACGGATGCGTGTTTATTTGTTTTTTTGTTTTTTTTTTCTTTTTCCCAGGGGTGATCGTATCGACCCAGTTGTCCTAGAATGTTGCAAGAGGGCTCATTCTAATGGAAATGAAAAGTTCTAGTGCCCTTTTTAAGTGACCAAAAAAATTGGAGGGCACCTAGGCCCCCTCCCACGCTAATTATTTTCCCAAAGTCAACGGATCAAAATTCTGAGATAGCCATTTTATTCAGCGTAGTCGAAAAACCTTATAACTATATCTTTGGGGACGACTTACTCCCCCACAGTCCCCGTGGGAGGGGCAACAAGTTACAAACTTTGACCTGTGCTTACATATAGTAATGGTTATTGGGAAGTATACAGGCGTTTTCAGGAGGATTTTTTTGGTTTGGGGGAGGGGTTGAGAAGAGGGGGATATGCTGGGGGAACTTTCCTTCGACAATTTGTAATGGGAGAAGAAAATTTCCATGAAGGGAGAGCAGGATTTACTAGCATTATTTAAAAAAAAACAATTAAAAAATAAAAGTGAAAAAGCTTGTTCAGCTGGAAGTAAGGAACAGCAATAAAACTTAAAACAAACAGAAATTATTACCCATATGAGGGGCTCACCTCCTTCTAATACCTCGCTCTTTACGCTAAAGTATTTTCAGTAATTTCAACTACTTATTCTACGGCTTTTGTGATTCAGGGGGTCATTCTTAATGAATTGGGATAAAAATTAAGCTTTAGTGTAAAGAGCGAGGTACTGACGATGGGGCGAATCCCCTCATATATGTAATAAAAACATGAGAATACAAAAGTTCTTTACGTAAGCTAATTTATAAGTTACGTAAATCTTTTACCAATAAAAAGATTCGTAAAAAATTAAAAGTTCTAGTTGCCTTTTTAATTAACCAAAAAATCGGGGGGCAACTAGGCTTCGTCCCCCGCTCTTTTTTTCTCAAAATCATTCGATCAAAATTATGAGAAAGCCATTGAGCCCAAAAAAAAAAACATGCAAATTTCGTTTTGATTATTCCTCTGCGGAGAGCCAAAATCAAAACATGCATTGATTCAAAAACGTTCAGAAATTAAATAAAAAAAACAAGTTTTTTTAACTGAAAGTAAGGAGCGAAATTAAAACTTAAAACGCACAGAAATTACTTCGTATATGAAAGAGGCTGCTTCCTCATCAACGCCCCGCTCTTTACGCTAAAGTTTTTTACTGTTTTAAAAAGAAGAATTGAGAGAAAGAGTCAAACTTTAGCGTAAAGAGCGGGGCGTTGATGAGGAAGCAGCCTCTTTCATATACGAAGTAATTTCTGTGCGTTTTAAGTTTTAATGTCGCTCCTTACTTTCAGTTAAAAAAACTTGTTTTTTTATATTTAATTATATAAGGGACGAAGCAATTAATCAGTGCTTTAGTTGATTCCTTCCATATTCCATTCAAACTGCTTTCTTTCAAACAGTTCGTGGTAACGAACTGTAGTAAGGAGCGATCCGGCTCAATAGTAACCAAAACTCTAAAAAATTGAATTTTGATATCAATAGCTACATCAAAAGAATCGCATTTTAATGCTGATTTTAAATATATAAGTTTCATCATGTTTAGTCTTAGCCATCAAAAGTTACGAGCCTGAGACAATTTGCCTTATTTAGGAAAATAGGGGGAAACACCCACTAAAAGTCGTAGGATCTTAACGAAAATAACACTATCAGATTCAGCGTATCAGAGAACCCTACTGTAGAAGTTTCAAGCTCCTATCTACAAAAATGTGGAATTTTGCAATTTTTGCCAGAAGACAAATCACGGGTGCGTGTTTATTTGTTTTTTTTTTTTGTTTTTTTTCCCCAGGGGTCATCGTATCGACCAAGTGGTCCTAGAATGTCACAAGAGGGCTCATTCTAACGTAAATGAAAAGTTCTAGTGCCCTTTATAAGTGACCAAAAAAATTGGAGGGCATCTAGGCCCACTCCCACGCTAATTTTTTTCCCAAAGTCAACGGATCAAAATTTTGAGATAGCCATTTTGTTTAGCATAGTCGAAAATCATAATAACTATGTTTTTGGGGATGACTTACTCCCCCACAGTCCCTGGGGGAGGGGTTGCAAGTTACAAACTTCAACCAGTGTTTACATATAATAATGGTTATTGGGAAGTGTACAGACGTTTTCAGGGGGATTTTTTTGGTTTTGGGGGTAGGGTTGAGGGAGGGGGCTATGTGGGAGGATCTTTCCTTGGAGAAATATGCCATGGGGGAAAAATTCAATGAAAAGGTCGCAGGACGAATATGGTCACGTTAGAAAAAAACGTCAAATTAAGAGCTTAATATACAATGCTGGGTGTTCGGAGCCTCTCTATTATGGAGTATAATTTGAAAATAACACAACTATACGAGCGATAAAACATATATACCACAGCCATAACTCAACTAACGAAAGAACTGCTAAGAGATAACACAACTATAAAGCGAAAACAGGTGAAAACTAACGGGAAAATAAACGAACTAAGAGGTGGAAGGGGCCCAGAGAAAAAATATAATCCTTTTTCAATTTTGAGCCTAACTTCCGCAAAGGAGTAATAATGTCAGAAGCCCCGAAATACCGAATTATTTTCTTTTCAAACAGTTCGTGGTAAGGAACTGTAGTAAGGGGCGACCCGGCTCAATAGTAAACGAAACTCTAAAAAACGGAATTTTGTTGCTAAAAGATACATCAAAAGAATCGAATTTTTACGCTGATTCTAAATATATAAGTTTCAATTAATTTAGTCTTTGTCATCAAAAGTTACGAGCCTGAGAAAATTTGCCCTATTTTGGAAAAAGGGGGGAAACATCCCCTAAAAGTCATAGAATCTTAACGAAAATCACACTATCGCATTCGGTATATCAGAGAACTCTATAGCAAAAATTTCAAGCTCCTATCAAAAAAATGTGGAATTTTGTATTTTTTGCCAGAAGACAAATCACGGGTGCGTGTTTATTTGTTTGTTTGTTTTTTATTTTCCAGGGGTCATCTTATCGACCAAGTGGTCCTAGAATGTCGCGAGAGGGCTCATTCTAACGGAAATGAAAAGTTCTAGTGCCCTTTTTAAGTGACCAAAAAATTGGAAGGTAAATAGGCCCCCTCCCATGCTCATTTTTTTCCAAAAGTCAACAGATTAAAATTTTAAGATAGCCATTTTGTTCAGCATAGTCGAAAACCATAATAACTATGTCTTTGGGAATGACTTACTCCCCCACAATCCCTGAGGGAGGGGCTGCAAGTTACAAACTTTGACCAGTGTTTACATATAGTAATGGTTATTGGGAAGTGTACATACGTTTTCATGGGGATTTTTTGGTTTGAGGGTGGGGTTGATGGGAGAGGGCTTTGTGGGAGGATCTTTCCTTTGAGGAATATGTCATGGGGGAAGAAAAATTCAATGAAAAGGGCGCAGGATTTTCTAGCATTACTATAAAAAAAAACAATGAAAAAAAATATATGAAAACGTTTTTTCAAATGAAAGTAAGGAATAGCATTGAAATTTAAAACGAACAGAGATTATTACGCATATGAGGGGTTCTAAAAATACTTTAGCATAAAGAGCGAGGGATTTAGGAGGAGATAAATACCTCGCTCTTTATGCTAAAATATTTTTAGTGATTTCAACTATTTATTCTACGGCCTTTTTGATTCAGGGGTCATTCTTAAAGAATTGGGACAAAACTTACGATTTAGTGTAAAGTGCGAGGTATTAACGAGGGTACAAACCCCCTCGTACACATAATACAAATATAAGAATATAAAAGTTTGTTATGTAAGTTAATTCTTAAGTTACGTATATTTTTTACTAATAAAAACGTTCGTTGAATATTAAAAGTTTTAGTAGCCTTTTTAAGTAACCGAAAAATTGGAGGGCAGCTAGGCCTCCTTCCCCACCCCTTATTTCTCAAAATCGTCTGATCAAAACTAAGAGAAAGCCATTTAGCCAAAAAAAATTAATATACTAATTTCATTTCAATGATTTATGTGCAGAGAGCCAAAATCAAACATGCATTAATTCAAAAACGTTCAGAAATTAAATAAAAAAAACTAAGGAGTGACATTAAAACTTAAAACGAACAGAAATTACTCCGTATATGAAATGGGTTGTCCCCTCCGCAGTCCCTCGCTCTTTACGCTAAAGTTTTTAATTGTTTTAAAAAGTAGAATTGTGGCAAAGAGTCAAACTTTAGAGTAAAGAGCGAGGGACTGCGGAGGGGACAACCCATTTCATATACGGAGTAATTTCTGTTCGTTTTAAGTTTTAATGTCACTCCTTACTTTCAGTTAAAAAAACTAGTTTTTTTTATTTAATAAATAATGTATCCGATGTAATAGTTAGATTTTGTCTTCGTTTTTAAAAAGGTACAGGGAAGTTGTAAGAACTACTAACCAAGCCCGCTGAATCGGTTGGTAGAGCAAGTGATCGATCATAGTATTAGTTACAGGTTTGCATTTTCTAACCCAGCCCATGACGGTTTTTCCCGTCGGTAAAAGGCGCAAATATTGAGAATAATAGACGACCTAACGCATGCAGACGGATAACGAATTTGATTGAGTCTAAAAACCTCTCAACCCGCCTTAGATCTTATTACCCATTTATACTGCTTATAGAATGAGTCACCCTTTAGCGAAACTTGGAAGTAATTATGAGCATATATAATTAACTAGCTGTTGATGTGGCGCTTCGCGCCACACCAAAACCTAGTTGGTGGGGGCGCTTCGCCCCCCCCCCACGTGCGTAAGTCGTTACGCGCCATATTAGTTACGCGCCATTGTAGTTGTGTCCCAGTGTCCCACCTGTGAATATAGATAATATATATATATATATATATATATATATATATATATATATATATATATATATATATATATATATATATATATATATATATATATATATATATATATATATATATATATATATATATATGTTTTTAACTCCGTAAAACTTGCAAATATACAACGTTCTTCGCTGTCCAATTGTCTGTGCATATAAATAGATTGTCAGGTTTACCGATTCTTGAACATGCAACATATAATTGTCCATGGGAAAACAATCCGTATTCAGATCTATACCGCATTTTCTTAATGGTTGCCCTTGAGCTTTGTTGATGGTGATTGCTAATCGAGTATTCCCTGTGTCCCCGTCATCATTTATATATCCCCCCTGTGCCCTTTCGGCGTCCCCGTTGCAGTTGTGTCCCTGTGTCCCGGTCTTCATTTATATTCCCTGTGTCCCGGTCTGTACTTTCTCTTTGAGTGTCCCGGTCGTTGTCCCTGTCTGTAATTTCTCTTTGAGTATCCCGGTCGTCGTTTATATTCCTTGTGTCCCGGTCTGTAACGTCATAAAGACTTCAATGGCTCTGGTGATGCAGCCAGTTGAGGAAGTTTAACTTTTCCTGAGGCGCAACACATTCCCATTGTTTCACCATTAAATTTCAAGGCCTTGCAATAGGGACAAATTTTAGACATAGTCCCGATTTGAACACATCTACTCAAGCTATAATCATCGACTGGGCTGTACCTGAATGCCAGGCGATAATTTTGACGTTGTTCTTGTGATTCCTCGGCACGCTTTCTTTTACTTTTGGCATTATCTCTTTGAGCCGCAAGCCTGTTTTCACGTTGTTCTTGTGATTCCTCGGCATGAATTTTTTTGGTAATTTCTCTTTGAGCCTCAAGCCTGTTTTCACGTTGTTCTTGTGATTCCTCGGCACGATTTTTTTTGGTAATTTCTCTTTGAGACGCAAGCCTGTTTTCACGTTGTTCTTGTGATTCCTCGGCGCGCTTTCTTTTCTTACTTTCTCTTTTAACCGCAAGCCTTTTGGCATTAACTCTTTGAGCAGCTTCCTCGGCTGTTTCTTCTGCCATTGTAGGATTTATACTAAAATTTCTCTTTGAATTAACTCTTTGAGCAGCTTCCTCGGCTGTTTCTTCTGCCATTGTAGGATTTATACTAAAATTTCTCTTTGAATCGCCCCATTATATACTTATAATGACGTCATATACAAAGCCTTATATACTTATAATGACGTCATATGCGTACAAACACACAAACATACAACTTATTTTTATATATAGACTAGCTGTTGGGGTGGCGCTTCGCGCCACCCCAACACCTAGTTGGCGGGGGAGCTACGCCCCCCCCACGCGCGTAAGTCGTTACGCGCCATATTAGTTACGCCCCATTGTAGTTGTGTCCCTGTGTCCCACCTGTGAATATAGATAGATATATATATGTTTTAACTACGTAAAACTTGCGAATATACTACATTCTTCGCTGTCCCATTGTCTGTGCATATCCGGTCTGTAATTTCTCTTTGAGTGTCCCAGTCGTCATTTATATTCCCTGTGTTCTGGTGTCCCCGTCGTCATTTGTGTCCTGGTGTCCCGGTCTGTAGTGTCATCTTATAATGACGTCATGATTGCCCTTGAGCTTTGTTGATGGTGATTGCTAATCGAACATTCACTGTGTCCCGGTCGTCATTTATATATCCCCCTGTGCCCCCGGCGTCCCCGTTGCAGTTGTGTCCCTGTGTCCTGGTCGTCATTTATATTCCCTGTGTCCCGGTCGTCATTTGTGTCCCGGTCTGTAATTCCGTCAGTCGACAAACATGACGTCAGTCGACAAACAACTTCATGACGACATACAGCTCAATCCTTATAATGACGTCAGTCGACAATCATGACGTCGGTCGACACGCAAACATGACGTCAGTCGACAGACACACAAACAAACAACTTATTTTTATACATATAGAATAGATAGATAGATGTACAGGATAGGACCGGCAGCAGAGTGCTCAAATATGACGTCAGTGCCAATGTAACGTCATCCTGTACACGAAGATTTGTCAAAATCATATTTTTCACAATAAAACCATTTTTATCGAAAAACTGATTTATTTTAAATATTTAAAAAAAATCACTAATGAAAATGATGCACAAAGAAATCTGCAGTTAGAAGACAAGACATTCGACAACGAGCATCAATAATTGTGTGTATATGTATATACTTAATATGTATATTATTTCTAAGAAACGGATAGATAATTCTTCTGAAAATTGCACACTAACACTTTTTGACATTAAAAGATGATCTAGATAGGTCACGACTTTGGAAAAATTTGTTTTGAGCCTCAATTTTGAAAAAATAATAATATGAATAGCGTCACATTTCCATGCATTCCTTAGATTTCTTATGTTTGTTTTATCTTTTTTAACAACAGGTGTTGCGGGAATGCCATGTCCCCAGAGCTCCCGGGGCAAGGAATGTAATTTACACAATTTTGCCGGTTTTGCATGCAGGATTTATCATTTGGAAGCGGGAAAATGCTTAATCCTTTAGTGTGTCCGAAAAGGCTAAGCGTATCGTGGTGAAATTTCAGGGGTTGCAGGGAGTATTGATTTTAATCAAAAAATACTTTATACATGAATGCTATCAAAAAGGTGTATCTTAAATTGAAATTTTCAGCGCCACTACTACTGCTTCGTTGACTGTAACTGCAACTACCTATGACTGCAAATACTTGTGATACCGACGAATATTATTTGTGACGGCGACTAATTCCAACCGTGGGTACTTGCGGCTTGGACTACGAATACTCACAGCAGTGACTGCAACTACTTGTGAATATGACTACTTTTACTAGTGACTACTTTCTGGAAATTTTGAGCAAAATACAATATGTGCAAGCTGGTTGTCAAAAGGACGCGTACTAATCTCTCATGGACGGCTAAGGGTATTAACTTCAAACTTTCAGGAGGATCTTTGAAAGTGATTGGAGGACAGTCAGAATCTCCCTCACTTGTCTTGTTTAGATGCCACCTCCTAAAAAAAGGTAAAAGATGGAGCACTAGACCCTTAAGGTCCAAACTGGCGGTGCTGATCTCCGTCTCAAGGCCCTTCAGCCATGAAGTGCAATGGGGAGAGGAGGGTCAGTCATTCTTTACTTTTGCACACCCTTCCTGTTTACCTTCCCCAGATTTCTCCAGGTACCCATTTAGAGCTGGGTCGACTCTGGCTGAGCTAACAGTCACGCCACGGAACCCTTTCCAAAACAAATAATTGGGTACACTAGGATTCGAACCCTCGTCCTCTCGGACAAAGGATCCTAAATCCAGCGCATTTATCCACTCGGCTAGGACGTGCCTCCTCCTATGCAATGATCAACATCTTGAAAGAAACTACTTTAAAAAAATTCAATAGTTTCATCTAGGGTAAATGAGGTAAGGAGAGGGGAGGGGGTTGAAGATGTTGGAGTTTTTGAACCAGAATCAGGTAAGAATTTTCAGTCTGTTGCTTTATTACGATCGCATCTTCCATTTCAGATGTATCCCGTAGAATATGTCTGTCTGCGTTGAAGTTCCAAAACATTTCCAGAATATGAAATTACAGATAAGTTAGGGCATCGAACCATCCCTCCTAATTCATACTGGCTTTTCTACTTGTATCGGCAAGGAGTCATTGATTGGAGTTGAATATTTTCTTAATATAGACATTTGATCAGGCTTATTTAACAGATATGATAAATATCTTGATTCATTATGAATTAATCTTTCCACATTTTTGTTCTTTGGATAAGAATATTTTTGAATTGGTTCTAACACAGACATATTTTCACGGAAGTAGTTGACAAAATCTTCGCTGCCACTTGCAAAAAGTTTTTTTAATAGATGTATGGACTTCAGAACGTGCTTGGAACACTTTTTGTCAGTTAAGCGTTTCAGAATTGCAAAATAAAGCGGAATGAAATAGTCTTCATTGGAAAGTCTTATTAAATTGCTGATTGCAGTTGTCGAAGGTTCGGAATTGTCATTGCAGGTAATTTCACGGACTAACTTTTCAAGTTCCGAGTAGGATAATAACTTGTTCTTTAATCTTCGACGAAGAGCTCTAAATGACATAATTTAAAATAGTAGCCTCAAAATGTATTGTGGTAAAAATTATCAAGAAAAAAGTTCGGTTTGTGAGCTTCAATTCGGTCAAAAATCGAACTGAAATATTTTTAGCTCAGTTTCTTAGCGAAAATATTAACTGGAAATAGCAGATGTTTTTGCAGTTTTTCGCTTCAAAATGAAACTCAGAGAGAAGATAAGTCTTCTCTTCTTCTAAGAAGAAGAAGATGTTTGACGATACCTTTCCCATTGACGCGTGGAATATATTACTTTATATAATTTGTAAGTGTCCGTAATACCCAGCAGTCACTAATCTGGAAGCAATGGCGTGATGCTATTCAACGAGCAACAGTTTCTTTGAAGTATTTTTGTAATGAGATCAAGTTCATTTGGTTTTAGGATACTCTTGAGAAAAAATGTATTTTTGTGCCTGTAACATAAAAGCAAGCAAGTATGCCTCATAACAGAGATTACACGCAGTTACAAGATCACGGTTGCAACGGTAGCTGCAATCTAGTAAAGAACGCAACACGCCACACAGTAATCACATATAAATTATAAACATGTTTTGAAAACAACTGAGAAACGATTGCCATACCTAGCTGATTCCGAAATGGTATTTATTATCTCGATTAGTCTTAATAGTAAAATATTATTTGGAACATGATTTTAAGGGAACTTTAAAAACAGCCCGAAACCTGTAAAAATAGCGTTGGATCGAAGTAGAAGTCCACCATTGGCACTGCTTTGGCCAATTCCCATTCAGGAAACTAACAGTACCCTGACTTGAATAACTGGAAAAATTACTTTTTTGGATGGGTAGCAATGACGCGTCCTCTTGTTTTTCTTCTTTTATCCTCTACTGCTATCAGCGCACTGGAAAATCATAGAGAGCTGTCTTAGGGCTCATTTAAAGGAAACTGCTGAATTTACGTGCTTTTTTAATTAACAAAACACAATATCTATCTATATACATAAAAATGTAGTGTCCGTCTGTCCTTCCGTCTGTCTGGCACTAAGTATGATGTCAATATATAAAAAAACTAACTAAAAAAAAAGCTTAAAAGAATTAAAAACTGGAAACTAAAAAAGGAAAAAAACTAAAAAGAAACAATAAAAAAAACCTAAAAAAGAAAACAGCTAATAAAGAAAAAAAAGAAAAAAAAAGAAGAAACTAAAAAACGAAAACTAAAACAAAATAAATAAAAAATAAAAAAAGGAAAACCTGAAAAAGAAAAAACTAAAAAAAAGAAAACTAAAAAAAAGAGACAAAAATTAAGAAAAAAGAAAAAACAAAAAAAAACTAAAAAAAGAAATACTAAGAAAAAAAATAAATAAAAAAACGAAAACAAAAATAAAATAAAATAGGTAAAAACCTAAAAAGAAAAAAAAGAAAAAAACTAAAAAAGAAAAAACCTAAAAAGAAAAAAACTAAAAAAATAAAAAAACTGAACAACCTAAGTTAGGTAAAAAACTAAAAGACCGTAAGAAAAAGAAAAAAACTAAATAAGAAAAAAACTGAAAAAGAAAAACTAAAAAAAAAAGAAAAACTAGAAAAAAAGAAAAAGAAAAAAGAAAAATCTAAAAAAACGTGAAACTAGGCTTGCAGCTGATATAGATAGTAAAACAGAAGGCGTGTCGCTGTATTACAAAAGCAATGCGTGTATAATTAAAACCAGAGCAACGCAAAACCAGGTTTGTGGCTCAAAGAGAAAGGGCCAGATTAGGAATGCCCAATTTACGTCATCAATTCGATCCAAAAATGACATAGCATTGGCCCTTGCGTCGTCCGGAATAACCGCAACAATGCTGCTTGTTGAAAGTACTGCTCATTCCTCTGAATATGCAGTCTACAGAAACTCCCACGTGCAACATTTCCAAATTTCCAAGTATTGCAGCAATGCAAACTTATTGTTTGGGACGAGTGCAAAATGGCGCAAAAAAAAATTGCTCGAGGCTCTTGACCGATCATTGCAAGATTTGCGAGGAAATTCCAAACCCTTTGGCAGCACATTATTAGTGCTTGCGGGAGATTTCAGGCAAACATTGCCTGTTATTCCTAGATTGACACCCGCAGAAGAAATGAATGCTTGCCTGAAAAATTCTAATTTATGGGTACACGTAAAGACATTAAAATTTAATACAAATATGCGTGTCCGATTGCAAAACGATCACTCTGCTAAAATATTTTTAGATCAACTGCTGGCAATTGGAAACGGAAAGCTCCCAGTTGACTCAATTTTAGGATGTAGACAACTGCCTCCTGAATTCTGCAATTTAGTGACGTCAAAAAATGATTTGATGGAAAGGTATTTCGGAATATTCTAATATCCCCCTCCCACGCTCATGTCACCGGATCAAAATTCTGAGATAGCCATTTTATTCACCACTAGCTATTGGCGTGGCGCTTTGCACCCTCCTCAAGCCCCCCCACGCACTTAAGTCGTTACGCGCCATATTAGTTACGCGCCATTATAGTTGTGTCCCTTTGTCCCACCTATGAATATATATATATATATATATATATATATATATATATATATATATATATATATATATATATATATATATATATATATATATATATAAATAAGTTGTCTGTGTGTGTGTGTGTGTCTGTCGAGTGACGTCATGTTTGTGTGTTGACTGACATCATGTTTGTCGACTGACGTCATTTTAAGGATTGAGCTGTATGCGTCATGAAGTTGTTTGTCGACTGACGTCATATTTGTCAACTGATGAAATTACATACCGGGACACCGGGACAAAAATGACGCCGGGACACAGAGAATATAAATGACGACCGGGAACCTCAAAGAGAAATTACAGACTGGGAAACCCGGACACAAATCACGACCTGGACACAGGGACACAACTACAAGGGGGACGCCGGGGGCACAGGCAGGATATATAAATGACGACCGGGACACAGGGATTGTTCGAATAGAAATTACAGACCGGGATACCGGGACAAAAATGACGACCGGGACACCGGGACACAGGGAATATAAATGACGACCGGGAAACTCAAAGAGAAATTACAAACTGGGACACCGGGACACAGGGAATATAAATGAAGACCGGGACACAGGGACACATCATTAGAATAATGAGGTATAGATCTGAATACGGATTGTTTTTCCCGTGGACAATTATATGTTGCATGTTCAAGAGTCAGTAAACCTGACAATCTATTTATATGCATAGACAATGGGACAGCGAAGAATGTTGTATATTCGCATGTTTTACGTAGTTAAAAACATATATATATATATATATATATATATATATATATATATATATATATATATATATAGATATATATATATATATACTAGCTGTTGGGGTGGCGCTTCGCGCCACCCCAACACCTAGTTGGTGGGGGCGCTTCGCGCCCCCCCCCAAGCCCCCCCGCGCGCGTAAGTCGTTACGCGCCATTGTAGTTGTGTCCCTATGTCCCACCTGTGAATATAGATATATATATATATATATATATATATATATATATATATATATATATATATATATATATATATATATATATATATATATATATATATATGTTTTTAACTACGTAAAACTTGCGAATATACAACATTCTTTGCTGTCCCATTGTCTGTGCATATAAATAGATTGTCAGGTTTACCGACTCTTGAAGATGCAACATATAATGGTCCATGGGAAAACAATCCAGCTACAGATCTATACCTCATGATTCTAATGATTGCCCTTGAGCTTTGTTGATGGTGATTGCTAATCGACCATTCCCTGAGTCGCCATCGTCATTTATATATCCCCCTGTGCACCCCGGCGTCCCCTTTGTAGTTATGTCCCTGTGTCCCGGTCGTCATTTATATTCCCTGTGTCCCGGTCGTCATTTGTGTCCCGGTGTTCCAGTCTGTGATTTCTCTTTGAGTGTCCCGGGCGTCATTTATATTCCTTGTGTCCCGGTGTCCCGGTCGTCATTTATATCCCCCTGTGCCCCCCGGCGTCCCCATTGTAGTTGTGTCCCTGTGTCCCGGTCGTCATTTATATTCCCTGTGTCCCGGTCGTCATTTGTATCCCGGTGTCCCGGTCTGTATATACATTCGTTTTTTAGTTTTGTTTTTCTCCTTTATTTTTTTCCTTTTTTCTTTTTTTTCTTTTTTAGTTTATTTAGATTTTTAGATTTTTTAGTTTTTTTATTAGTTTTTAGTTGTTTTGTAGTTTTTACCATTTTTTTAGTTTTTTTAGTTTTTTTTACTTATGTCCTGGTCGTCATTTATACTCCCTGTGTCCCGGTCGTCATTTGTGTCTCGGTGCTTTGTTGATTGCTAATTTATATTATATTTATATTTATATTTTTTATATTTATTAATATTTTTTTAGTTTTCTTTTTCTCTTATTTTTCAGTTTTTTCCTTTTTTTTTAGTTTTTTCTTTTTTAGTTTTTAGTTTTTTTTTTGTTTTTTACCTTTTTTTAGTTTTTTTAGTTTTTTTAGTTTTTTAGCTTTTTTAGTTTTTTTTTTAGTTTTTAGTTTTTTTTTAGTTTTTGCCTTTTTTTAGTTTTTTCAGTTTTTTTTTAGTTTTTAGTTTTTTACCTTTTTTTAGTTTTTTTTAGTTTTTTAGCTTTTTTAGTTTTTTTTCTTTTTAGTTTTTTTTGTAGTTTTTACCTTTTTTAGTTTTTTTTCTTCTTTTGTATTAGTGTGAAATAATTCAGACGTCATATGCGGACAAACACGACGTCACTCGACAGACAGACAGACAGACATAACCCACAAAGAACTTATTTTTATATATATTTATTCATATTTTTTTAGTTTTCTTTTTCTCTTTTATTTTTCAGTCTTCCTTTTTTTAGTTTTTTCTTTTTTAGTTTTTAGTTTTTTTTAGTTTTTTACCTTTTTTTAGTTTTTTTAGTTTTTTTAGTTTTTTATATTTTTTAGTTTTTAGTTTTTTTTTGTAGTTTTTGCCTTTTTTTAGTTTTTTCAGTTTTTTTTAGTTTTTAGTTTTTTACCTTTTTTTTAGTTTTTTTTAGTTTTTTAGCTTTTTAGTTTTTTTTTCTTTTTAGTTTTTTTTTGTAGTTTTTACCTTTTTTAGTTTTTTTTCTTATTTTGTATTAGTGTGAAATAATTCAGACGTCATATGCGGACAAACCCGACGTCACCTGATCCACAGATCCACAGATCCACACACAGACAACTATATATATATATATATATATATATATATATATATATATATATATATATATATATATATATATATATATATATATATATACATATATATCTATATATATAAAGATAAGTTGTCTGTCTGTCTGTGGATGGATCAGGTGACGTCATGTTTCGGCTGACGTCATGAAATTAGTTGCCGTCATTTTTGCTTTGAAGGTGACGTCATTCAAGTTATATAAGACATATGTTCGCCGTCATGTTTCGGCTGACGTCATGAAATTAGCTGCCATCATTTTTGCTTTGAAGGCGTGACGTCATTCAAGTTATATAAGACGTATGTTCGCGTAGAATTCTATTAATGCTTAAGTTTGTAATGACTGATGAAGATGCTCAAAGAGTCTATGCCAGAAAACTTGCTGCTGATAGAGAAAGTCAGAAAAGAAAGCGTGCCGAGGAACTACCAGAGCAACGCGAAAGCAGACTTGCTGCTAAAAGAGAAAGTGAAAAAAGAAAGCATGCCGAGGAACTACCAGAGCAACGCAGAAGCAGACTTGCTGCTAAAAGAGAATGTGAAAAAAGAAGGCGGGCCGAGGAATTACAAGAACAGCAAGAAATCAGGCTTGCTGCTGATAGAGAAAGTAAGAAAAGAAAGCGTGCCGAGGAATCAGAGCAATCTGAAAGTTATCGCCTGGCATTCAGGTACAACCCAGTCGATGATTATAGCTTGAGTAGATGTGTTCAAATCGGGACAATGTCTAAAATTTGTCCCTATTGCAAGGCCTTGAAATTCAACGGTGAAACAATGGGAATGTGTTGCGCCTCAGGAAAAGTTAAACTTCCTCTATTGGCTGCACCACCAGAGCCATTGAAGACTTTCCTTACTGGAACTACGTCAGAATCTAAGCGTTTTTTGTCAAAAATCAGACAATACAACTCATGTTTCCAAATGACGTCGTTTGGAGCCCAAATCGAAAATCCAGATCAATTTATGTCTACTTTCAAAGTAAAAGGGCAAATTTATCATAAAGCAGGGTCCCTTCTACCATTCTTAGGCGAGAATCATAAATTTTTACAATTGTACTTCATCAGTGATAGAAATTCTGAATTGAATGCACGTTGCGAAATTTCTCCCAACGTTGAAAGGACAATCGTTTCCCAATTGCAACATCTTTTCCACGAAAATAATAATTTAGTGCGTCTGTTCAAAACAGCCATCGATTTGATGCCTACTGATACTCATAAAATTGTTATTTCCGCTGACAAAACGCCTCCTGGCCAACATGTGCGTAGATACAATGCTCCGACTATCGACGAAGTGGCAATCGTTATGGTCGGTGATCAGTTTTTACCTCGAGATATTATTCTACATAAGCGAAACGCTCAGTTGTTAAGAATTGCTGAAACTCATCGATGCTACGATGCCCTACAATATCCTATCATTTTTTGGGATGGAGCCGACGGCTATCACTTTAATATTAAATTGATGAATCCAGCCACTAACAAAGAAATGAATAAGAAATGCAGTGCAATGCATTATTATTCCTATAGACTAATGATTCGGCAGGATGAAGAAAATTATATTTTAAAATGCCGTGAATTGTTTCACCAATTTGTCGTGGATATGTATGCTAAAATTGAATCAGAACGTTTGCTATATATCCGCCTGAATCAGACCAAGCTCCGCTCTGAACAATACATTCATTTGCGAGATGCAGTTATAAATGACGGTAATACCACAAACGTTGGAAGATTAACAATTTTACCTTCGTCATATGCTGGCAGTCCCCGTCATATGCATGAATATGCTCAAGATGCTATTGCGTATGTTCGTCTCTATGGTCGTCCAGATTTATTTATTACATTTACATGTAATCAATCTTGGGACGAGATACTGCAGCTTTTACTTCAAGGACAATCGGCGGTTCATAGGCATGACATTACGGCACGTGTCTTCCGGCAAAAGTTGAAATCACTGATAAACTACCTTGTAAAACATGAAGTGTTTGGGTCAGTGCGATGCTGGATGTACTCAGTGGAATGGCAAAAACGAGGTTTGCCACACGCACATATACTAATCTGGCTACATAAAAAAATTACTTCAAACGAAATTGATGATGTGATTTCCGCTGAAATACCTGATAAAAATGTCGATAAGGGGTTTCATGATATTATTGTAAAAAATATGATACATGGACCTTGCGGTGCACTGAACGAAAATTCACCATGCATGGCCAAAGGAAGGTGCACAAAGCAATATCCTCGACTTTTAGTACCCAAAACAATTACTGGCAATGATGGTTACCCACAATATAGAAGAAGATCTACTGAAGATGGCGGTAAAACAGCAATAATAAAGAAGCGTAACGGTACCACCATCGAAGTAGATAACCAGTGGGTTGTTCCATATTCCCCTTTATTATCAAAAACATTTAATGCCCATATAAACGTTGAATACTGTAACTCCGTAAAGGCAATAAAATATATATGTAAATACGTCAACAAAGGCAGTGACATGGCAGTTTTTGGCTTGCAGTCCGAAATCAAAGATTTCGATGAAATCGTAGAATATCAGGCTGGAAGATACATAAGCAGTAATGAAGCTGTTTGGCGAATTCTTTCATTTCCGATACATGAACGTAGTCCAGCTGTTGTTCACTTAGCGGTACATTTACAGAATGGTCAACGTGTTTATTTCACGGAAACCAACGTGCAACAAAGAGTCCTGAATCCACCGGATACAACATTAACAGCTTTTTTTTCGCTTTGCAAAAATGATTCTTTTGCAAAAAAACTGCTGTATACTGAAGTGCCTTCGTATTACACGTGGAATACTAAAAATAAAGTATTTGAACGTCGAAAACAGGGTAAGTCAGTCGACGGCCAACCTACCATCTTCAAAGATACCACGATAGGAAGACTCTACACCGTTCACCCCAATCAACATGAATGCTTCTTTCTACGCCTGCTTTTGGTGAATGTACCCGGTCCGACATCCTTTGAGTATTTGAGGACTGTAAATGGTACTATACATGACACTTACCGTAGTGCATGCCAAGCTCTGAATTTATTGGAGAATGACCAACACTGGGATAACTGCATCAATGACGCGTGCGAAACGTCAACCCCAAGTCAAATTCGTGCATTGTTTGGCATCATTTTAACAACTTGCTCTCCATCAGCTCCTACAGATTTATGGGAAAAATATAAGTCAAAAATGTCCGAAGATATACTTCATCGAAAACAGTTAGAGACGTCAGACATGACTTTTGATTTTACACCAGAAATTTATAACTACACTTTAGTTGTTATAGAAGATATTTGCATAAGTATGGCAAACAAACCTCTTCAGGGTTTGGGAATGCCTTCACCTAACCGTATCGCTGCTGTTTCGACATGTGTAGAATTGGATCGTGAACAAAGTTACAGTACGAGTGATCTATTGTCGTATGTACAAAATAACATTTCCAAGTTAACGTCGGAACAAAAAGACATTTATGATACGATAATGCATTGTGTCGATAACAACGTTGGAGAAATTTTCTTTTTGGATGCGCCAGGAGGTACTGGTAAAACGTTTGTGATAAAACTGATTCTGGCATCAATTCGATCTAAAAATGATATAGCGTTGGCAATTGCGTCGTCCGGAATAGCCGCAACATTGCTGCCTGGTGGAAGAACTGCTCATTCCGCTTTGAAATTGCCTCTGAACTTGCATTCTACAGAAACTCCCACGTGCAATATTTCCAAATCATCTGGGATGGGTAAAGTATTGCAGCAATGCAAACTTATTATTTGGGATGAGTGCACAATGGCACACAAAAAATCGCTCGAGGCTCTGGATCAATGCTTGAAAGATTTAAGAGGGAATTCGAAACCCTTTGGCAGCACATTAATATTGCTTGCAGGAGATTTCAGGCAAACATTACCTATAATACCTAGATCAACTCCTGCAGACGAAATGAATGCTTGCCTGAAAAATTCTAATTTATGGGCACACGTAAAAACATTAAAATTAACTACAAATATGCGTGTCCGATTGCAAAACGATGACTCTGGTCAAACATTTTCAGATCAATTGCTAGCAATGGGAAACGGAAAGCTCCCAGTAGACTCAATTTCAGGACGTATACAACTACCTGCTGATTTCTGTAATTTAGTGACGTCCAAAAATGAATTGATTGAAAATATATTTCCGAATATTCTAAAAAATTATAAAAATAATAAATGGCTAAGTGAAAGAGCGATTCTCGCACCCAAAAATATAGACGTCCACGAAATCAACAATATTGTTTTGACCAAGATTCAAGACCAGGCAGTCCTTTACAAGTCAGTCGACACAGTTTTGGAACCAAATGAAGCGGTTAATTATCCATCTGAATTTTTAAATTCCATAGATCTTTCAGGGTTTCCACCACACGTGCTACAACTAAAAATAGGCGTACCAATAATATTGTTACGTAACATAAACCCACCAAAGCTTTGCAATGGCACTCGACTTGCCGTAAAAAAAACAATGGAAAACCTAATAGAGGCCACAATCCTGACAGGGCCTTTTGAAGGTGAGGCTGTTCTTATTCCTCGCATTCCCATGATTCCAACAGATCTGCCTTTTCAATTTAAAAGATTGCAATTCCCAATTCGATTAGCATTTCCAATCACCATTAACAAAGCTCAAGGTCAATCATTAGAAAAATGTGGTATTGATCTTAATACTGATTGTTTTTCCCATGGACAATTGTACGTTGCATGTTCGAGGGTCGGTAAACCTGACAATCTATTTATATGCAGCGAGAATTGGACAGCGAAGAATGTTGTATATTCGCAAGTTTTACGCAGTTAATTTGTATTTCGGAACCAAATGAAGCGGTTAATTATCCATCTGAATTTTTAAATTCCATAGATCCTTCAGGGTGTCCACCACACCTGCTACAACTAAAAATAGGCGTACCAATAATACTTTTAAGAAATATCAACCCACCAAAGCTTTGCAATGGCACGCGACTTGCCGTAAAAAAAAAAAAATGGAAAACCTAATAGATGCCACAATCTTGACAGGGCCTTATGAGGGTGAGGCTGTTCTTATTCCTCGCATTCCCATGATTCCAACGGATCTGCTTTTTCAATTTAAAAGATTGCAATTCCCAATTCGATTAGCATTTGCAACCACCATCAACAAAGCTCAAGGGCAATCACTAGAAAAATGCGGTATAGATCTTAATACAGATTGCTTTACCAATGTACAATTGTATGTTGCATCTTTGAGGGTCGGTAAACCTGACAATCTATTTATACGCACAGACAATGGGACAGCGAAGACTGTTGTATATTCACAAGTTTTACGTAGTTAATTTGTATTGTATCTATCTATCTATCTATCTATATAAAAACGAGTTGTGTGTATGCATGTTTGTTTGTTTGTAAAAAGAGCGTTTGCATATGACGTCATTATTAGTACATACGGCTTTGTATATGGACAGACAATGGGAAAGCCAAGAATGTTGTATATTCGCAATTTTTACGTAGTTTGAAACACATATATAAATCTATCTATATTCACAGGTGGGACACAGGGACACAACTACAATGGCGCGTAACTAATATGGCGCGTAATGACTTACGCGCGCGGGGGGGCTTGGGGGGGCGCGAAGCGCCCCACTAACTAGGTGTTGGGGTGGCGCGAAGCGCCACCCCAACAGCTAGTATAGATATATATATATATATCTATATATATAAAAATAAGTTGTCTGTGTGTGGATCTGTGGATGTGTGGATCAGGTGACGTCATGTTTCTGTGTCGGCTGACGTCATGAAATTAGTTGTCGTCATTTTTGTTATGACGATGCTTAGTATATTGTAAAACACATTAATTTGGTTAATAATATACCATTTAAAACACCAAAATGAACATGCTGGAGTAGTCACTCGGTGAGAGAGGGTGTCAGAACGGAGAATGAAGGTCCCAGGTTCAAATCCTGGTTAGGCTAAAAAAGGTAAAAAACTAAAAACTAAAAAAAAAACTGAAAAAACTAAAAAAAGGTAAAAACTACAAAAAAATAAAAACTAATAAAAAAATAAAACAGCCGAAAAACTAAAAAAACTAAAGAAACTAAAAAAAGGAAAAAACTTAAAAAACTAAAAACTAAAAAAAAACTAAAAAAAAGGAAAAAACTGAAAAATAGAAGAGAAAAAGAAAACTAATAAAATTAAAAATAAACATAAAAAAAATAAAAAAGATAAAAACTAAAAATAAAGTAAAAAGAAAAAACTAAAAAAAAATAAAAAAGCTAAAAAAAAGGTAAAAACCAATAAAAAACTAAAAAGAAAAAAGGTGAAAAACTAAAAAAAAATTTAATCTAAAAAACTAAAAAAAACTAAAAAGGTAAAAACTAAAAGAACTAAAAAAGAAAAAAAAACTAAAAAAAGAAAAAAAATGAAAAATAAAGGAGAAAAAGAAAACTAAAAAAATATAAATAAAAGTAAAAAAACTAAAAAGATAAAAACTTCAAAAAAAAACTAAAAAGAAAAAGAAAGAAACTAAAAAACCTAAAAAAAGGTCAAAACCAATAAAAAAAAACTAAAAGGAAAAAAAGGGAAAAAATTAAAAATTTATTTCATCATATACCAATTCAAAAACGAATGTATACCGGGATGACAACCGGGACACAGGGAATATAAATGACACAACTACAACGGGGACGCCGGGGGCACAGGGGGATATAAATGACGACCGGGACACCGGGACACAAGGAATATAAATGACGCCCGGGACGCTCAAAGAGAAATCACAGACTGGGACACCGGGACACAAATGACGACC